>NC_069502.1:466215550-466273050 GCF_027579735.1 Bombina bombina | reverse complement strand
CAGTATACAGCTTTATTTTACACTGTGAGCTTGTGATACATATACTAGTGGTGGTGTCACTAAGGTAACAAGAACCGTCCCAAATAACTGTCCCAGGACCCAGAGCAGTTTCATACCACAGACTTGTTTTCTCTGTACTCTTTTATTTCTTCCACCTCTGAAAATACAAAATGAAATAAATGAAATTTGCTTTTGAATGTCAGTTAACAGATTGAACGTTAAATATAAACAAATGAAAGCATCCAATAATAAATAAATATTTGTTATATAATTGTTTGCAAGACATTTCAGATTTATTTAGCCAAATGCAGCTTTTTTCTCCCTGAGGCATATTGTTTTGCCCGTTAAAACCTGTTCCATTTTATGTCTTTGTATCGCTTTCAGTGAAGTAGAAAAAAACAAGCATACATTAAACATAAACTGTGAGTCAGATCAAGGGTGGAACTGATTCTAAAGACAACATATAGTAAGACCTGAATACTCCAACATTTCTGATCAGCTCTTAGTATGTGTTAACATGAACCAATAATTTTCCATTATCAGGTTACCATAATCCGTACTTTATGCACCATTGTTGGCACTTAATGGTTGGATTTGGATCATATTAGCTCATTAGGCATTTAAAGGTACAGTAAACACCATGGGGTCAAATTATTAAATCCTGGGCAGACATGATACGCTGACATGATGGCATTTAACATTGCACAAGCATTTCTTGTGAAATGCTTGTGCATTGCCGCCCCCTGCACATTCGCGGCAATCAGCCGCTAGCAGGGAGTGTCAATCATCCTGATCGTATCTGCAGTCCGCCACCTAAAAGGTGGCAGAGAAGTTAAGGCGCAGCGGTCTTACGACCGCTGATTCTTAACTTGTGTTTCCCGCGAGCCGGAAACTATGGGAGTAGATAGCAGCATGCTTATTAAATCTAGCCCCAAGTAACTATAAGATATTTCTGGTGTGCTGCTATAGAATAACATATCAGCTGGATCTTAATGCTTTAAAACAAATAAACATCCTTTTTACTGCAATTATTTTTCATTTATTTTTTTAACAGCCAAGCTTCTCCCACCATTTGCTTTATTTGGAGGACCCAATCTGGGCTTTAGGGCTTTAGTTCACAAACAGCAAGGCTATCCAACATAATGCTAGTAAAAAAAATCATCGTTTTGCAGTTGTTATCTGATATGGAATCTTTATGTAACAGAGCTAGCCTTGAGAAGTCAGCAGGGTGCATTTCAAGTTCTGAGAAATGGAAATGACTAAATTTTCAGAGCTAATTTGCATGAAAAATGGGCAAAATAAAAAAATAGAATTTTTTAAATTATGCATAACTAAACATGTTATATAAAAATGTTAAGGTATTTACTGTCTCTTTAACAATGAGCTGTTAAACTACCTCTATTTTCATCTAGCCAGTCAGTTCTTGCTTTAGTAAATCAAACAAAAAAATAACTTTCTCTAACCTGTTACAAACTTTTTTCATATTGTCACCCCCCCCTAGGGTTGCCACCTCGGCCATGTTTTCCTGGACACTTATGAGTTACACATGCTGCAGGGTAAGCAGGTGGGAACATGTATTGTGCCTCTGGACATCACATGAATGAACAGCACAATACATGTTCCTCGGTGCACACCCTGCAGCATGTGTAACTCATAAGTGTGCAGGAAAACATGGCCAAAGGTGGCAACCCTACCCCCCCCCCCATCCCCCCATTCAAACAAGCAAAATATTAAATAAAGGGTGATTGGTGAATATTTCTTTTCAGACCCATCTAGCTATGGTGCTTCCACTAATCTTCTTGTGTGCAGCTCGGCCCTTGTTAATCTAAAATGATAGAATTCAACTGCAAGAGCCAATAGATTATAGCCGAGGTTTATGTTTATCATTTTCTTGATCATTTGACTTGCTCAAAGGCAACACAAATTTTAATTTCAAACAGTAGTTTTGTTTGGAAATAGCCCAGGACCTCCTATCACCTGCTAAATTTATATTGATGAGTTTCTAGGGATGAAAGGCACTACTTGAGTAGCTCAGATTCCAAAATCATGCTTTAAGGAGAGCATGAGTTCTACACCCATAACACACATCACCTGGAGAGAAAGGGGCATGAGTTCTACTCACATAACACACATCACCTGGAGAGAAAGGGGCATGAGTTCTACACCCATAACACACATCACCTGGAGAGAAAGGGGCATGAGTTCTACTCACATAACACACATCACCTGGAGAGAAAGGGGCATGAGTTCTACTCACATAACACACATCACCTGGAGAGAAAGGGGCATGAGTTCTACACACATAACACACATCACCTGGAGAGAAAGGGGCATGAGTTCTACTCACATAACACACATCACCTGGAGAGAAAGGGGCATGAGTTCTACACCCATAACACACATCACCTGGAGAGAAAGGGGCATGAGTTCTACTCACATAACACACATCACCTGGAGAGAAAGGGGCATGAGTTCTACTCACATAACACACATCACCTGGAGAGAAAGGGGCATGAGTTCTACTCACATAACACACATCACCTGGAGAGAAAGGGGCATGAGTTCTACACACATCACCTGGAGAGAAAGGGGCATGAGTTCTACACACATCACCTGGAGAGAAAGGGGCATGAGTTCTACACACATCACCTGGAGAGAAAGGGGCATGAGTTCTACTCACATAACACACATCACCTGGAGAGAAAGGGGCATGAGTTCTACTCACATAACACACATCACCTGGAGAGAAAGGGGCATGAGTTCTACTCACATAACACACATCACCTGGAGAGAAAGGGGCATGAGTTCTACACCCATAACACACATCACCTGGAGAGAAAGGGGCATGAGTTCTACACCCATAACACACATAACCTGGAGAGAAAGGGGCATGAGTTCTACACCCATAACACACATAACCTGGAGAGAAAGGGGCATGAGTTCTACACCCATAACACACATCACCTGGAGAGAAAGGGGCATGAGTTCTACACCCATAACACACATCACCTGGAGAGAAAGGGGCATGAGTTCTACTCACATAACACACATCACCTGGAGAGAAAGGGGCATGAGTTCTACTCACATAACACACATCACCTGGAGAGAAAGGGGCATGAGTTCTACACACATAACACACATCACCTGGAGAGAAAGGGGCATGAGTTCTACTCACATAACACACATCACCTGGAGAGAAAGGGGCATGAGTTCTACACCCATAACACACATCACCTGGAGAGAAAGGGGCATGAGTTCTACTCACATAACACACATCACCTGGAGAGAAAGGGGCATGAGTTCTACACCCATAACACACATCACCTGGAGAGAAAGGGGCATGAGTTCTACTCACATAACACACATCACCTGGAGAGAAAGGGGCATGAGTTCTACACCCATAACACACATCACCTGGAGAGAAAGGGGCATGAGTTCTACACACATAACACACATCACCTGGAGAGAAAGGGGCATGAGTTCTACTCACATAACACACATCACCTGGAGAGAAAGGGGCATGAGTTCTACCCCCATAACACACATCACCTGGAGAGAAAGGGGCATGAGTTCTACACCCATAACACACATCACCTGGAGAGAAAGGGGCATGAGTTCTACTCACATAACACACATCACCTGGAGAGAAAGGGGCATGAGTTCTACACCCATAACACACATCACCTGGAGAGAAAGGGGCATGAGTTCTACTCACATAACACACATCACCTGGAGAGAAAGGGGCATGAGTTCTACACCCATAACACACATCACCTGGAGAGAAAGGGGCATGAGTTCTACACACATAACACACATCACCTGGAGAGAAAGGGGCATGAGTTCTACACACATAACACACATCACCTGGAGAGAAAGGGGCATGAGTTCTACTCACATAACACACATCACCTGGAGAGAAAGGGGCATGAATTCTACTAACATAACAAACATCACCTGGAGAGAAAGGGGCATGAGTTCTACACCCATAACACACATCACCTGGAGAGAAAGGGGCATGAGTTCTACACACATAACACACATCACCTGGAGAGAAAGGGGCATGAGTTCTACACACATAACACACATCACCTGGAGAGAAAGGGGCATGAGTTCTACACACATAACACACATCACCTGGAGAGAAAGGGGCATGAGTTCTACTCACATAACACACATCACCTGGAGAGAAAGGGGCATGAGTTCTACACACATAACACACATCACCTAGAGAGAAAGGGGCATGAGTTCTACTCACATAACACACATCACCTGGAGAGAAAGGGGCATGAGTTCTACTCACATAACACACATCACCTGGAGAGAAAGGGGCATGAGTTCTACTCACATAACACACATAACCTGGAGAGAACAGGGCATGAGTTCTACTCACATAACACACATCACCTGGAGAGAAAGGGGCATGAGTTCTACACACATAACACACATCACCTGGAGAGAAAGGGGCATGAGTTCTATCTACTCACATAACACACATCACCTGGAGAGAAAGGGGCATGAGTTCTACACCCATAACACACATCACCTGGAGAGAAAGGGGCATGAGTTCTACTCACATAACACACATAACCTGGAGAGAAATGGGCATGAGTTCTACTCACATAACACACATCACCTGGAGAGAAAGGGGCATGAGTTCTACTCACATAACACACATCACCTGGAGAGAAAGGGGCATGAGTTCTATCTACTCACATAACACACATCACCTGGAGAGAAAGGGGCATGAGTTCTACTCACATAACACACATCACCTGGAGAGAAAGGGGCATGAGTTCTACACACATAACACACATCACCTGGAGAGAAAGGGGCATGGGTTCTACACACATAACACACATCACCTGGAGAGAAAGGGGCATGAGTTCTACTCACATAACACACATCACCTGGAGAGAAAGGGGCATGAGTTCTACTCACATAACACACATCACCTGGAGAGAAAGGGGCATGAGTTCTACTCACATAACACACATCACCTGGAGAGAAAGGGGCATGAGTTCTACTCACATAACACACATCACCTGGAGAGAAAGGGGCATGAGTTCTACACACATAACACACATCACCTGGAGAGAAAGGGGCATGAGTTCTACTCACATTACACACATAACCTGGAGAGAAAGGGGCATGAGTTCTACTCACATAACACACATCACCTGGAGAGAAAGGGGCATGAGTTCTACTCACATAACACACATCACCTGGAGAGAAAGGGGCATGAGTTCTACTCACATAACACACATAACCTGGAGAGAAAGGGGCATGAGTTCTACTCACATAACACACATCACCTGGAGAGAAAGGGGCATGAGTTCTATCTACTCACATAACACACATCACCTGGAGAAAAAGGGGCATGAGTTCTACTCACATAACACACATCACCTGGAGAGAAAGGGGCATGAGTTCTACACACATAACACACATCACCTGGAGAGAAAGGGGCATGAGTTCATACATGTTGCCATAACACATTCAAACTTATAAAATCCATTAGTTTAGGGGTGCACTATAAATAGCCAGTCATTACAAGTGGCTGATTATTGCTACCGCAAGCAATTAGTGGACCACTAGTATATATATAAATTAACTATTCAAAATAAATATAATAAATAATGATATAAAGAACTGCATGATGATAATATAGATTATTTAAAGGGACAGGAAACCCCAACATTTTCTTTCATGATTTAGATAGAACGTACAAGTTTAAACAACTTACTTCCATTATCAAATTTGCTTTGCTCTCTTGTTATCCTTTGCAGAAGGATCAGCATTGCACTACTGGCAGCAAGATGAACACATCTAGTCAGCCCATCACAAAATACAAATGTGTGCAGGCACCAATCAGAAGCAGCTCCCACTAGCGTGGGATATGTGCGTATTCTTTTTTAACAAGGGATACCAAGAGAACAAAGCTCATTTGAAAATAGAAGTGAATTTAAAAGTGTCTTAAAATTATATGCTCTATCGGAATCATGCAAGTTTAATTTTGAGATTCCTATCCCTTTAATGTTTTAAATAAGTACTATGTTGTTTCCTATTTCATAAGAGTGTGAAAGTGTATTGTAATTTTGCAAATCAGAATGTATAAGTGTTGAAAGGTAAGGGTGGATACCTGAACTGATTAGCAACAGTTAACAAAACTAGGTGTGACAGACTGCAACAGAACATATGATTAGTTTGATATACCTACAAATTACTTGAAAATAATCAGCTTAAGTTCATTTATATAAAATATCCCATGTATATAATATGGTAATGTGAAGGACATTTCTCACATTATGTTAGCAAATATGAACTTATAAGATGCTACTAGTACTATTTTCCACTCATGCTTATATCCCAGTCTATTTTTCCCTGTTTTTTATTTCTTTATTATAGTTTCCCTGTATAGCACTGCAGATTGTGTTGGAGCAGAACAAATAAATAATAATATAATAACATAATAATAACATGAATTGCAGAGCAATATATCCTCTCCAAAATGGTAAATGTTAACTGAAATTTAAGAATGTAGCTAAGTATGTCTGAATCATCAGAAAAATGTTCTGCTTTGAAGATTTAAAGGGACATTAAAGGGACAGTTTACTCAAAAATTTTCTCCCCTTTAATTTGTTCCCAATGATCCACTTTACCTGCTGCAGTGTATTAAATTGTTTACAAGTAGCTCCTTTACCCTTATATTGGCATTTGAAATTGTTAATTTAGTATGTGGTATCCCCACCTATTCTGAAAGTTTGTGGCCGCGCGTACCAGCTATAGATAAGCTTTGTAAACACAGCCAGCAGAAGAAATTACACTCCCAGTGTGATAAAGCAGAGATAAGGTAATAAAATGTTGATTTTCCATTGTTCTCTCAAAGTATTGGGGATTGTTTTAAGGACAGATATAAGATAAAGAAGCAGGTATATGTGCACAATGTGATACAGTAATGAGATCTGATTATACCTACAAGCTCAACCTATTTTATTAGGCTGTGGCTTCAAAACACAAAATCAGAGCTTTAATATACAGAAATAAACCTTAAAAAGCTAATTTTCATACATTTTTTACTCTGCAGTTGGTAAAAAAAGCAATTGTAAACACATTAAGGGAAAAACAATTTTACAGTATACTGTCCCTTTAAGCACTTTATCCCTTTGGGTACATAATTGGTTTGCCACATGTTCCCTAGAGATTCCAAGAGGCAAATTCTGTAATCTAGATTTTCTTCAAAATCCGGCAAATCAGATTTCTTCTTTAGACCATTTGCAGAGTTTTGAAGGAAACCTAGGTTACAGAGTTTTTACATAAAAGCAAGATGTGTTTAATTTAGAAAAACATATAGAAACAGCTATTTTTTTGCCAAATCCTATTTTTAAAGAAGAAAAAATATCTAAAATTTTTTAACCTTGTTTTTTTTTTTTCATCTTAATTGATTTTAAATATAGTTAAATAGTACAGCATATCTGGTGAAACTGTCAGTATTTAATAGTTCAGACAAACAAACAATATGACAACATTGTTAGCATATAAAATAAATGATTTGCAAAAAGAAATATAGATTCCTAAACAGCATATGCTAATACAACATATCTCTTTGCCTATAATATATATGTGTATAACGGGATACTGAGTTGCCACAGTCCACTCCCTTGTGAGGTTTGTTGCTAGGTCCCCCAATAAGTTTTGTGACTTGAAAGAGTCCCTTAGTGTTCACAATCAGATGGCCCCCATAAGGAAAAGGCATAAATCTATCTTTTCTTTTATAGGCAGTCTGAATTAACAAGTTACCCAAAAGATTGCCCGTACCCGATTCTTTTATGTCAGTCTAAGATCCTCTGGAGGGTAACAGCTTAATGATATAGTGCAATGTTTGAAACCCCAACCCACCTGAGTCTAAGGGGTAGATTTAATAAGCAGAGTATGCTGCATTCTACACCCATCATTTCAGGCTTACCTGAAGCGGAAGGTAAGAAGCAGCGGTCGTAAGACCGCTGCTCCTTAACTTATCTGCCACCTTTTAGGTGGCGGACTGAAATCAAGAGGTTTTGGAGGCCATAATGAACACAATTAAAGGGATCTCTTGCTTGTGCGATGAGGCAGAAAGTTTCTAATAAAGACAGTAATTAAGAAAGTCTGAATACAGGTGGCCCTCGTTTTACAATGGTTCAATTTACACCGTTTCAGAATAACAACCTTTTTTCCAGTCATGTGACTGCTATTGAAAAGCATTGAGATGCAGTACATTTATTAAAATAGCCTGTAGGTGGAGCTGTCCGCTTGTGTTGCAGTAAAGCCAAGCAAGCTGAAATTAATCAGTTTAACCAGACCTGAGCTATCGAGCAGATTTCAAAGGAACAAGATCTTCCTGTCTATAAATCAGTCCAGATTGGAATGCATAGAAAGAACTGTTTGCAGAAAAATGCAAGTGAAGTCTGTGTTGTGTGATTTTATTAGGTTTATAATGCTGTTTAGCAAATGTTTTTGTTCATTTAACTTAGTTTAATTATATATTCTGTGTTGTGTGATTATTTTATTAGGTTTATAATGCTGTTTAGCATTTAAATTCATTTCAAAGCTTTAAAAATAATGTATTAGGTGTTATTATGACAATTTTGAGAGGGGCCTGGAACCTATCTCCCTCACTTCCCATTGACTTACATTATAAACTGGGTTTTAATTTACAACGGTTTTGATTTACAACCATTCCTTCTGGAACCTAACCCCGGCGTAAACTGAGGGCTACCTGTATATAACTTCATTGTAAATTAAAAGCTGTATTTTTTTTATGTGCCAGGCCCACTAGTGACTACAAGTTATGGAAAATGAAATAAAAGTGACAGACATTAAGGCTGGTAAAGGAGCCTAGCTCCAGAAATTGCAGGTGCTACACTCAGCCTGTTAGTACAGACCTGCAGAACTGTATAGCATAGGGGTTGCTGCAGTATACCGAATTTGTTTAGCTTATCCGTCCAGCCTCCTGGCATGCCCCTTCCTGTAAGGAAAGATTGTGGGTGGCGCCAGTGAAGGCTAACTGTGAGAGTAATTGATTTCTGGTGGGGAATATGTCTAAAAGTGTGAGTCACAATTTCCAAAAAATAAAAGTATATATATAAATCACAACTATACCTATTGTAAAAAGAGATTATTAATAATATTACCAAACTAATTCAGCTCTAAGGACAATAAAAAATAATCCTAAAAAACAAGTTATTTAAATAAATTGATAATATTTTATTTTAATACATAGACTAGTCAAAACATTAGGACATTTAGAGTAGAATTGCACCGGTGCCCCTAAAATAATTAGTATTAAAAAATCTAATAGAACAATGATTCCTAAAAAACAATACCTAAAACACAATATAATATACTTATTCCTAAAACACAATTTATTATACTTATAATATACTTCTTCCTAAAACACAATATATTATACTTATCAAACAATCTAAAATAAAGAACATAAGATGAGAGGTGATTCGTGTGATGCAGGTTAGTGGAAGTGTAATACAGATACCAGCTCTCAAAGTCCCTTTTAGTAACCTTGCAGCGATAACATTAGTCAGATTCTGATTTACTCCTATTCCGGATAAGTGTAATAAAGTTGCAACTTAAGATATTTTTCCAATTTGTTACATCAAATTTGTTACATCAAATTAGCCCGGGCTGATCTTTTCAGTATTGATGCGTGTAAGATAAATCTAGTATGCTGAATCTGGGTCTCAGCGATATTGGCAAGCTTTTGTATTATCAGTTATTACTCACCAAATATCCCCTCAGTGTAGCACAGTCTGGTTTCACTGTTGTATAACCGCCAGGCTATCTCACCAACAGTTGGACTTTCCTTCTTAATTTGCGACAAATACCGATCAGCAGTTTCTTCGCTTTAATACTTGAAAATCCTCAGAGGGTATAACGATCCGTTTGCAGAAGTGCGCGCACTTATTTTGAAATTGCCGCTCCTACCGTTCAACCAATCTGTCTTCCTTTTGTTTGCACAGATCCTGGCTTCTTGGTATACGGTTCTGGGAGCACAATGATGGTACATACAGGCTCTCAATCAGCCTCTCCTTGCTTTGCACAAAGCTCACAGGTGCTGGGAAATCAGTCAATCCACGCGTATCGGCTCTCATGGGGCCTTTGTCAAGATAACTGTTCCCATTGTTTCTCTCCTAATAAAGGCTGTAAAATTAACCCCTTAGTGTTCAAGTCAATTAGCTCATCAAGATGTTTTCTTTCTTAACAGTTTTTGTTTTTTCAAAAAATAATAAATAAATTGGTATCTTAAATCCTTTGTTGAAGAGTTTTTATTATATATTGTTTTGTATTCCAGACTTGCAAGGTTACTATCAATGATAGAAGTATAATACTACATATTTTGGAATTTCATGCTAAACATTCATCTCTAAATGTGGATTATACCTCTCACCACCTAAAAACATTCTTCATAAGTCCATTTTAAATAAGGGGAAAGAGAATAAGTCAACTTGGATATCTATTATACATTTCAAAATGGATATAAAAAAATTAATTTATTACTATGAGATTAAGTCTAAAATTAACATAATACTAGCTGGAAGCCTCCAAATTTTATATAGAAAGATCTATATATATATATATTAGATGACAGTAGTCCATTTATATATACAAAATTCATATGTCTTACAAAATGTATAATATAATAAATGTAATAAACAACCTAAGTTTTATATATACAAAAATATCAGTCTAGATAGAAAATGTATTTAATGGTATATTTTAAAATTATTGTTATAGATCCAAAACGGAAATGTTAAGAATATTTAATAAGATAAAATTGAGACAGACCAAACAATTTTTTTATAAAATCTAAAAAATCTAAAAACTCAAAAAAGGACCAGGATAGACTAAGTGTTAGGATTTAGGGTTTAAATTCTATAGGCCATATTCAGATAAGTCTATTCAGATCAAGCTCACTATTCAAACCTGATGGATGTAACGTGCCAAAATTATAGATCAATTCTGCTTCTTGTCTAAGAAGCTTCCTCTCCATATCTCCCCTTCTCCCATCTCCATGCACTTTTTTTATCCCCCAGTATTTCATACAATTTAAATTTCCCTGGTGTTTTTCATAAAAGTGTTTATATAGTGTCGTGTCTTTCCTATAATTTTCAATACTTAGGATGTGCTCCCTAATCCTATCTCTGAGTTTTCTACTCGTTTGACCGAGGTACAAAAGATTACAGTCACATTTAATGGCATAGATAACATTCTCGTCTGAACATCTAATAATTCCATTAATTTTATATAATTTCCCTGTTTTGCTAGATTCTAGACCTTTCAATTTGCTACTGTATCTGCACGATTTGCATGAATGGCAAGGGTAAAAGCCCTCTATTATATTCCCTTCAAGGTCCTTCATCCTTCCATTTACCATAGTCATTTTATTTCTCTTAAACTCACTAGGGGGTTTAAGAGAAATAAAATGACTATGGTAAATGGAAGGATGAAGGACCTTGAAGGGAATATAATAGAGGGCTTTTACCCTTGCCATTCATGCAAATCGTGCAGATACAGTAGCAAATTGAAAGGTCTAGAATCTAGCAAAACAGGGAAATTATATAAAATTAATGGAATTATTAGATGTTCAGACGAGAATGTTATCTATGCCATTAAATGTGACTGTAATCTTTTGTACCTCGGTCAAACGAGTAGAAAACTCAGAGATAGGATTAGGGAGCACATCCTAAGTATTGAAAATTATAGGAAAGACACGACACTATATAAACACTTATATGAAAAACACCAGGGAAATTTAAATTGTATGAAATACTGGGGGATAAAAAAAGTGCATGGAGATGGGAGAAGGGGAGATATGGAGAGGAAGCTCCTTAGACAAGAAGCAGAATTGATCTATAATTTTGGCACGTTACATCCATCAGGTTTGAATAGTGAGCTTGATCTGAATAGACTTATCTGAATATGGCCTATAGAATTTAAACCCTAAATCCTAACACTTAGTCTATCCTGGTCCTTTTTTGAGTTTTTAGATTTTTTAGATTTTATAAAAAAATTGTTTGGTCTGTCTCAATTTTATCTTATTAAATATTCTTAACATTTCCGTTTTGGATCTATAACAATAATTTTAAAATATACCATTAAATACATTTTCTATCTAGACTGATATTTTTGTATATATAAAAACTTAGGTTGTTTATTACATTTATTATATTATACATTTTGTAAGACATATGAATTTTGTATATATAAATGGACTACTGTCATCTAATATATATATATATATAGATCTTTCTATATAAAATTTGGAGGCTTCCAGCTAGTATTATGTTAATTTTAGACTTAATCTCATAGTAATAAATTAATTTTTTTATATCCATTTTGAAATGTATAATAGATATCCAAGTTGACTTATTCTCTTTCCCCTTATTTAAAATGGACTTATGAAGAATGTTTTTAGGTGGTGAGAGGTATAATCCACATTTAGAGATGAATGTTTAGCATGAAATTCCAAAATATGTAGTATTATACTTCTATCATTGATAGTAACCTTGCAAGTCTGGAATACAAAACAATATATAATAAAAACTCTTCAACAAAGGATTTAAGATACCAATTTATTTATTATTTTTTGAAAAAACAAAAACTGTTAAGAAAGAAAACATCTTGATGAGCTAATTGACTTGAACACTAAGGGGTTAATTTTACAGCCTTTATTAGGAGAGAAACAATGGGAACAGTTATCTTGACAAAGGCCCCATGAGAGCCGATACGCGTGGATTGACTGATTTCCCAGCACCTGTGAGCTTTGTGCAAAGCAAGGAGAGGCTGATTGAGAGCCTGTATGTACCATCATTGTGCTCCCAGAACCGTATACCAAGAAGCCAGGATCTGTGCAAACAAAAGGAAGACAGATTGGTTGAACGGTAGGAGCGGCAATTTCAAATAAGTGCGCGCACTTCTGCAAACGGATCGTTATACCCTCTGAGGATTTTCAAGTATTAAAGCGAAGAAACTGCTGATCGGTATTTGTCGCAAATTAAGAAGGAAAGTCCAACTGTTGGTGAGATAGCCTGGCGGTTATACAACAGTGAAACCAGACTGTGCTACACTGAGGGGATATTTGGTGAGTAATAACTGATAATACAAAAGCTTGCCAATATCGCTGAGACCCAGATTCAGCATACTAGATTTATCTTACACGCATCAATACTGAAAAGATCAGCCCGGGCTAATTTGATGTAACAAATTTGATGTAACAAATTGGAAAAATATCTTAAGTTGCAACTTTATTACACTTATCCGGAATAGGAGTAAATCAGAATCTGACTAATGTTATCGCTGCAAGGTTACTAAAAGGGACTTTGAGAGCTGGTATCTGTATTACACTTCCACTAACCTGCATCACACGAATCACCTCTCATCTTATGTTCTTTATTTTAGATTGTTTGATAAGTATAATATATTGTGTTTTAGGAAGAAGTATATTATAAGTATAATAAATTGTGTTTTAGGAATAAGTATATTATATTGTGTTTTAGGTATTGTTTTTTAGGAATCATTGTTCTATTAGATTTTTTAATACTAATTATTTTAGGGGCACCGGTGCAATTCTACTCTAAATGTCCTAATGTTTTGACTAGTCTATGTATTAAAATAAAATATTATCAATTTATTTAAATAACTTGTTTTTTAGGATTATTTTTTATTGTCCTTAGAGCTGAATTAGTTTGGTAATATTATTAATAATCTCTTTTTACAATAGGTATAGTTGTGATTTATATATATACTTTTATTTTTTGGAAATTGTGACTTACACTTTTAGACATATTCCCCACCAGAAATCAATTACTCTCACAGTTAGCCTTCACTGGCGCCACCCACAATCTTTCCTTTCAGTCTTTTCAACTTTTTCACACTTTGTGAGGAGTGTGAACAGTGGGCAGGCTTAAACTGTTTTACTGAGCTCCCTGACACATCCACTTTTTACCTATTTTAATGCCCCTTCCTGTACCTCTGATTGCCTGCTGCTCTTTGTCTGAGCACTCACTGTATCTGCAAATTAATGGCTGAAGTCAGTGCAGGCTAGATGAGGGGAACTTTAACTTATTTTAAACTACAGTTTCTCCTGCCTCTGCACAGTGACAGAGCAGCAGCCAGCCCAGCAGGCACAAATTCCCATGCTCTAGTCTGTATAGTGCTCAGTTTTTTAGCGCACCTGCACCCACGGCCTGCACTGCCCTGCAGTTGGTTTCCAACATGCGCTTTGTAATAGCGCATAGCACACAGCACCACTAAAAAAAATGTGGGCGGGGCTTAGGTAACCGGCGGCCCACCTGGCTTTTGCCCGGTATGCCCTATGGTCAGTCCGGGCCTGCTCACCTGTATGTGGATTGGAGCATTCCACTTCATGCATAAGAACTCATCTTCAAAACTGTCACAACTGTTGAAATGCATGGTTTTGAATTTCAAAAACAAGCAAAACAGCACTTGGAATTTGGCTTTTGTTGCATTGGAATTCAGCCTTTTTATGAATCTTCCATTTCACTGATGCACAATGCTTCTTGTTTTCTCCATCATTGTGGTTTATTCCAATCCATCAGAAGAGCTGTGTGAAATGCTTTGTTTGGCTTTTTGAAATCTCAAAAAAACTTACTAAATAATTTTAGTGCTATTATATCTCAATAACTTTCCTTATTATTTGCATTAGAGATATTTTGACAGTGGTAGTCTATTCATCTAATTTTTACAATAGCACAATTCACATGAAAAGCTAGACCCTGCTCTTTTTACCACACATCTCATGGACTGCTCCTAATTCTAAAACAACTGCCCTGCACATCCTCAGAACAATTTTATCATTACTACACAAATAATATTTCATCTACTCTGGAAGTGAAGGACAGACACTTACAGCACAATAAAATTTTCCAAGAGAAATAAATCCCAAAGATTTTGTACATGTATTTCTCCATGATGAAGATTTGATCACCAGGCCCTCTGTCTGAAGGAAGCCTGTGTCTAACTAATACCTTTTTATTTCCCACTCCCTCAACCTGGTTCTCTACCTGAAACACAACCTTCCCTGCTGCATTATTATAGAGTGGCCTTCAATTCTGCCACAATCCCAAGCAACAGACAAGGGGCTGGTGCTGGAAATCTACTGCTTTTCCACTCTATTATATTTATTTTGAAGAAAATGTGATTTGTTCTATCTCCCATATGTGGTGTTATGCTGCACCCCCCCCCCCCCCCCAGTGTCATACTCAAAATGTCATGGTCACTTTGCTATAGGGCTGCCTTACTTGCTGTTCTCTCACACTGTCCTCATTCTGGGTGATTACAGTATCCCTGTAGACAACTTACTTCATCCTATGTGCTACAAAAACTGACTTTCCCACTCACAAAGATGGCCAGTGCTGTTGTGTCTCACACTTTACCAGCTCTCTGTTCCATTGATTCAGACCAAGACCTAATATGCAACATCACTACACTAACTGTTCTCCTACTACCACTGAACTTCTATCATTTTTGTACACTCTACAAATGAGTGCTGTTGGCTTTCTATTTTGAAATCTATATTCTCCAGCTATGTTGAAGCACCTGGTAAGATTTGCTATGTTTCCTAATAAAAATGACAGCAGTTGCCAGCACCAGTATCTGAAGTGGTCATATGAGTTAGAGGATTAAATGGTAGTATGGTCAGAACAGTGCTCTGTGGAGAATCTGTCTCAGCAGTGAAGGGGTTGACCATGCTGATATAAATAATATGTTTATTTTCAGTACAAAGAAGGAGTTGGAGTTTATCAGCAGGGGTGAGTTTGTATCTAATTCCCTTGTGTTTGTATGAAGATACTGACATTATATTGCATGCTTGTTTATCTGTTTGTGGCTATTATTAGAAGAGGATTTATATTTTTTATATATATTTATATAGAAAACAACACTTCATGGTATTTATTATTTATTTATTTATTATCGGGTATTTGTAGAGCGCCAACAGATTCCGCAGCGCTATAAACAAAGGGGGAGTACAACAAAACAATTATAGGGTAGAGGGCCCTGCCAAGAGTTGCACTGTTGTAGTCAGCTCTTAAGAAGGTGAACTACAAACAGCTGGACTTTTAGGCTTACATGCTAAGAGGGTTCAGGGGATTGCAGTGGAGGAGAGGAACTGGTATTAGGAAAGGTTAGCGTAGGTTGTATGCGTCCCTGAACAGTAGAGTCTTTAGGGAGCACTTGAAGCTTTTAAAACTAGAAGAGAGTCTTGTGGAGCGAGGCAGAGAGTTCCATAAGATGGGAGCCAGTCTGGAGAAGTCCTGTAAACGGGAGTGTGATGAGGTGACAAGAGAGGAGGAGAGTAGGAGGTCATGAGCAGAGCGAAGGGGACGGGAGGGAGAGTATCTGGAGACAAGGTCTGAGATGTAGGGGGGAGCAGTGCAGTTGAGGGCTTTGTATGTAAGAGTGAGAGTTTTGTGTTTGATCCTAGAGGCAAGAGGAAGCCAGTGAAGGGATTGGCAGAGAGGCGCAGCAGATGAAGAGCGACGTGTAAGGAAGATGAGTCTGGCAGAGGCATTCATTATGGATTGTAAAGGAGCTAGGCGGCAGGTGGGGAGACCAGAGAGGACAGAGTTGCAGTAATCAAGGCGGGAAAGAATGAGAGAGTGGATTAAAATCTTAGTTGTGTCTTGTGTAAGGAAGTGTCTAATTTTAGAGATGTTTTTAAGGTGGAAGCGGCAGGCTGTAGCCAAGGACTGGATGTGAGGAGTGAAGGAAAGGTCTGAGTCAAATGTGACCCCGAGACATCGGGCATGCGGGGTAGGGGTAATGATGGAGTTGTCGACAGTTATAGAGATATTGGGGGTGGAGATTTTGGAAGAAGGGGGGAAAATGAGGAGCTCAGTTTTGGAGAGATTTAGCTTGAGGTAGTGAGAGGACATCCAGGAAGAGATGTGAGAAAGACAGTTAGTGACACGGGTTAGCAAGGAAGGAGATAGTTCTGGTGCAGAGAAGTAGATTTGGGTGTCATCAGCATACAAATGATATTGGAAACCGTGGGACTTAATAAGGGAACCTAGTGATGATGTATAGATTGAGAAGAGAAGGGGACCGAGGACAGAGCCTTGCGGTACTCCGACAGAAAGGGGTGACGGGGCAGAGGAGGCCCCAGAGAAGGCTACACTGAAGGTACGGTTTGACAGGTAGGAAGAGAGCCACGAAAGGGCTGTGTCACAGATGCCGAAGGATTGGAGGGTTTGGAGCAAAAGAGGGTGGTCGACAGTGTCAAAGGCTGCGGACAGATCAAGGAGGATAAGCAGAGAGAAGTGGCCTTTTGATTTAGCTGTAAGTAGGTCGTTGGTGACCTTAACAATAGCTGTCTCTGTGGAGTGATAGGGACGAAATCCAGATTGCAGCGGGTCAAGAAGGGAGTTTAACGTAAGGAAATGGGATAGGCGTGCATATACTAGTTTTTCGAGAAGCTTTGAAGCAAGAGGGAGGAGGGAAATTGGGCGGTAGTTGGATGGGGAGGTAGGATCAAGGGAAGGTTTTTTGAGGATAGGTGTGACCAGTGCATGTTTCAATGATGATGGAAATGTACCAGTGCTGAGGGAGAGGTTGAAAATGTGTGTTAGTATAGGGGTAAGGGTAGCAGAGAGAGAGGGGAGCAGCTGTGAGGGGATAGGGTCAAGGGGACAGGTAGTGAGGTGAGAACGCAGTATAAGTGCTGAAACTTCTTCCTCAGTAACAGGGGAGAATGAACTAAGTTTCAGGTTATGAGGGTTGTGGTTGAGTGAGAGTATTTGAGGGGGGGAGAGAATGGAATTGTGTTGAGAGCTGATTTCATGTCTGATGGAATCAATTTTGTTAATGAAGTGACTGGCAAAGTCTTGAGCTGACAGAGAAGTTGTATTAGGAAGTGGGGGAGGGCGGAGGAGAGTATTGAAAGTGGAGAACAGACGTTTTGGGTTTGAAGAAAGATTAGAGATAAGAGTAGAGAAGTAGTGTTGCTTGTGGAGATTAAGGGCAGAGTAGTAGGAGTTCAAGATGAATTTGTAATGAAGAAAATCAGCTGAACTCTGTGATTTTCTCCAATGCCGTTCAGCAGTACGGGAACATCTGCGTAGGTACCGTGTCAGAGGAGTATGCCAGGGCTGGGGATGAGTGTGTGATTTCCTAGCAGTGGTAAGAGGGGCGAGATTGTCAAGGACGGATATAAGGGTGGAATTATAGTGGCAGATAGATTGTTCAGGGCAGGAAAAGGAGGAGAAGGATGAGAGGAGCGGTTGAAGGGAATTAGCAAGTTGTTGCTGATCTAAAGACCTAATGCTTCTGTGAAGTTTGGTGTGAGGAGTAGAAGGTGGGAGAGTTGTAGGAAGGGATGATATGTTGCAGGTAAGGAGATGGTGGTCAGAAAGAGGAAAAGGGGAGTTTGAGAAGTTTGAGAGAGTGCATCGATAGCTAAAGATCAGGTCAAGGGAGTGACCGTCTTTGTGAGTGGGAGAATCAGTCCATTGTGACAGACCGAAAGAGGAAGTGAGTTGCAGAAGTTGTTTAGCAGATGAGGCAGTGGGATTGTTAAAGGGGATGTTGAAGTCGCCAAGAATGAGGGCAGGGGTGTCTGAGGAAAGGAAATAAGGAAGCCAGGCAGCAAAGTGATCTAAAAATTGAGTTGGGGAGCCAGGGGGGCGGTATATGACTGCAACACATATAGAGAGGGGAGAGAATAACCAAATCATGTGTGCTTCAAATGAAGAAAATGTGAGTGAAGAGAAGGGCTGTATTTGTTGGAAGGTGCAACGAGAGGAAAGTAAAATACTGACACCACCTCCTTGTCTATTGCCAGACCTAGGAGTGTGGCTGAAATGGAGACCCCCATGTGACAGTGCAGCAGTTGATGCTGTGTCTGAAGTAGAGAGCCAGGTTTCTGTAAGAGCCAGAAGGTTAAGAGAGTGGGAGATAAAGAGATCATGGATAGAAGTTAGCTTGTTGCAAACAGAGCGAGAGTTCCAGAGTGCACAAGTGAAGGGGGAGGGGTTTTTAGATGTAAGAGGAATGAGATTAAGGTTACCAGAGTTTAGTTTATGAAGTCTAGTGAAAGGCACACAAGGATGCGAAAGGTTAGGAGGTTGTGAGGGACCAGGATTAGGGGAGATGTCGCCAGCAGCTAGTATGAGCAAGAGGGAGAGTGACATGAGATGAGAAGCAGATTTGCAGTAATGAGACTGTTGTTTAACTGAAGTGCAGGGGGGAGAGAGAGTATTTAGGAATAAATAGAGTTCATGAGTACAAAAGTAAGGTGAGTATAAGAGAGATGGGCTAATGAACAGTGCAGGTGGAGAGGGAGAAGGAGTAAGTGAGTAATGTAGTTTGTTATAGAGACAAGAGGTAGCAAAAAGGAATATGAAGATATTGAGCATTATTCTGAAAGTGGGAACCAAGTAAACACATAAGACACAGTGTTACAGCAGCACTTGCAAAAGGATACAATGAGATACATAAAACATAGTATTACAAGAGTACTTGCCTTGTGTAAGGATGTTTTGATTTCTCACACAATATACAAAAGGTTATTGTGGTTTTCAGCTGTAGGTCTACTTCTATTTTGAGTCTACACATGATTAAGTTCCTTATCAAATACAGTGCAAGTATACTGTGAGTTTCTGTATCCCTTGTATGCTGATGATGTCCTAATCTACCTCTCCTCACCAAGAGATATGCCCTTGCTTGTTCACTCATGTAATTGGCTGCCTTTCCGATATCTTATCCTTGATGTCCTATCATTATGTGCAGATCAACATCTCCAAAGCTTGTTCTTTATCTACTATAACTGCTCGTTAAATCTCTGATATCACATCAACTCTTCATACCCACTGCCTTCCTGTCACCTCTATTCTTTTTCTCTTCACTTTTATTAGTTGGCTAAGTTCTGTGGCTTCCACCTTAAACATATCTTTAAAATGTGTCATTTTTTCACACACAAAAAAACAGGACACGTACATATCCAAAATTCACAGAAGAGTTTACAGAACACAATATATACAATCTATGTATAGAAGTGTTTTATTATACTATTATTATATTATTATTTTACTTTTTAAGTATCTAGTAAGTGTGTTTTAAATGACATTAATTGTATTTAATAAATGCTATTATGAATCATGGATGTGCTTGTGCCCTGTGTTTTAGACTGAGTACCTGTGATGAAGATCATACAACGGATCTTTGTAGAGATAGCTGCTTCTGGCCATTGTAAATAGACAAATGATTTGCGCATAGAGGCTCATTCACTACTTTTGCTGTATACAAACTGAAGATAAATCCTTTTTATAATTAATTTTTTTATAAGTTATTATTTTGTAAGATTTTAATTTGGACATTCTGGCGTTGTTACAATTATATACTACACATATATGTGGCTATTTAATATTGATATACATATTATTATTATATTATATACTTTATTTATGAAGAGCCAACATATTCCCCAGCACTGTCCATGGATACAATTCATTTAAAGGGACACTGAACCCAAATTGTTTCTATCATGATTCAGATAGAGCATGCAATTTTAAGTTTAACTTTCTAATTTACTCCTATTATTAAATTCTTTTCATTCTCTTGGTATCTTTATTTGAAATGCAAGAATGTAAGTTTAGATGCCGGCCCATTTTTGGTGAACACACTGTGTTGTTCTTGCTGATTGGTGGGTAAATTCACCTACAAATAAACAAGTGCTTTCCATGGTTCTAAACCAAAATAAATAGCTTAGATGCCTTCTTTTTCAAATAAAGAAAGCAAGAGAACGAAGAAAAATTGATAATGGGAGTAAATTAGAAAGTTGTTTAAAATTGCATGCTCTATCTGAATCACGAAAGAAAAATGTTGTTCAGTGTCCCTTTAAATAAAACAATATAAGACTTGTACGAGGCAGGACAAAATTTACAAACACATAGAGGAGGGATTGAGGGCTCTATTCCCGTGGGAATTTACAATCTAGAAGGGCAGGAGGTTGAGAAACAGGAGGTGAGGACTGCAAGATTGAGAAAGATGTTAATACAGAGTCAGATGAGGGAAATGTTAGGTAAGTGAAATTAATTTATTATTGAGTTGGGTGGTAGGCTTCTCTGAACAAAAAAGTCTTCAGGGAACATTTAAAGGAAGAAAGATTAGGGCAAAGCCTGACAGCACGAGGGAGAGTGTTCCAGAGGGTAGGTGCTGCAAGTCCTGCAGTCTAGCATGAGAGGAGGTGATAGTCGCAGATCCAAAGAGCAGGTCATTGTTGGATCTTAGTGGGCGGGCTGGAGTATACTTGTGTATTAGAGAGGATAGGTAGAAGGGAGCGGCATTGCTGAGAGCTTTTTATGTAAGGGTGAGAATTTTGAATTTAATTCTGCTGTGAATGGGGAGCCAATGAAAGGACTTGCAGAGAGGTGCAGTAGATACAGAGCGACGGGAAAGGTGGATCAGCCTGGCAGAGGCATTTAGGTTGGATTGAAGGGGAGAGAGGCGGGAAAGAGGAAGGCCAGCGAGTAGGTTATTGCAGTAGTCAAGTCGGGAAATAACAAGGGAGTGGATTATTTGCTTTGTGGTGTCAGCACTCAGAAAAGGGTGAATCTTGGAAATATTGCGTAGATGGTTGTGGCAGGATGTAGAAAGTGATTGGATATGGGGGACGAAGGATAGATTTGAGTCAAGTGTAACTCCGAGGCAGAGAACCTGGAGCGATAAGGGAAATGGTGATGCCGTCAACAGGGATAGAGAAGTCAGAAGCCGGCGTAGAGCTAGAGGGGGGGATAAGAAGGAGCTCAGTCTTGGACATGTTAATCTTTAGGTGGTGAGAGGCCATCCAGGAAGAAATACCAGATTAGCAGTCGCTGACATGAGAAAGGACAGAGGAGAGAGAGCAGGGGTGGAGAGGTAGATCTGGGTGTCATCAGCATAGAGGTGATATTTGAAGCCATAACTGTTGATAAGTTTACCCAGTGAAGAAGTATAGATGGACAAGAGAAGAGAACCCAGAACAGATCCTTGAGGTACTCCAACAGACAGAGGCATAGGAGAGGAGGAGTCGCCGGCAAATGACACCAAAAAAGACATGTGAGAAAGATAGGAGTGAATCCAGGAAAGAGCAGTGTCACAGAGACCAAAAGAGCTAAGGAGGAGGGGGTGGTCAACTGTGTCAAAGGCAGCTGAGAGGTCAAGTAAGATGAGTATAGAGTAGTTGGCAATATTATATATTTTTTTTACATATTTATTGTCTATTAGCTAAGTGCACTCTTTTTTAGGATTCATTATAACTTTTTTAACACAAAACACAATATCCTACCTCTAGTACTGCAGTACTATCCTCTCAGATCATCTACACTACTACTCTGTCATTTTTTTTACATTTTTGGGGCTTTTTGTATTTTATCTTTTTTTAAAGCTTCCTCTTTCTCCTCCATTGGTCTAATCCCACTCCTTCACTTACTCATACACCCACCCCAAAATTATCATCTTATTATCCTCCATTTCACTTCTCTTTCCCTCTTCTGTTCCTCTCTCTCACCAGCTCTATCACTCTCTGCTCTCACTGAGATCAATATCCCAGTCTTTTCCTATCTAATTCACATTTTCATTAGTCTCCTCATTCCCCTTCTCGCTCTTACATGACTTACTATCTCTTTTCTCCCTAAATGCGGTTTTTGCTGGTGAAAACCCAACTTTAGTCTGTACACATCTTTTCCGGGTCTTGAGAATACAGGATTGAATGGTGTGAATGACCTCATATGTATGTATTACTTCAATACAAGCATAACCTTCTATAGAACCTAGCATGGTATAAAATCAAATTCCAGAGTTACTAGAGACGAGGAAAACAAAGGGATGTGTAAACTGATCTGCAAATTGTCAGTTACCTAATTAGTAAATAATGTCTGATGGATGCCCTCACTAGACAATGTAAATTGCATTACTGAGCAAGTACATTTGCATATCTCAAGATAACTTGGAGTATTCAGTATAAGCATTTCTGCACCAAACTCACAGGGGAAAAAACAAAACGTTATTAATTATTTTGGAACATAGATGTGTATTTATTGGTTTCTAAACTTAAAGGGACACTGTACCCAATTTTTTTCTTTATTGATTCAGATAGAGCATGACATTTTAAGCAACTTTCTAATTTACTGCTATTATCAACTTTTCTTCATTCTCTTTGTATCTTTATTTGAAATGCAAGAAAGTAAGTTTAGATGCCGGCCCATTTTTGGTGATCAACCTGGGTTGTTCTTGCTGATTGGTGGATAAACTCATCCACCAATAAAAAAGTGCTGTCCAGAGTTCTGAATAATAAAAAAAAGCTTAGATGTCTTCTTTTTAAAATAAAGATAGCAAGAGAACAAAGAAAAATTGATAATAGGAATAAATTAGAAAGTAGCTTAAAATTGCATGCTCTATCTGAATCATGAAAGAAAAAAATTGGGTTCAGTGTCCCTTTAAGGACCAGTCAACACAGTATATTTGCATAATCAACAAATGCAAGATAACGAGATAATGCAATAGCACTTAATCTGAACATCAAATGAGTAGTAGATTTTTTTCTGACAATTTTAAAAGTTATGTCTTTTTCCACTCCCCCTGTACCACGTGACAGCTATCAGCAAATCACAAATGCATACACGTACCATGTGACAGCCATCAGCCATTCAAAAATGCATACACACTTATTCTTGCACATGCTTAGTAGGAGCTGATGACTCGAAAAGTTTAAATATAAAAAGACTGTGCACATTTAGTTAATGGAAGTAAATTGGAAAGTTGTTTAAAATGACACACTCTATCTGAATAATGAAAGTTTAATTTTGATTGAGTGTCCCTTTACTTTACTCTTCATGCAAAACAAGTTTAAATAGTGTGATTGCAGCTTCTTGAGTTTAACATTACTTTAAATGTAAACTTAATGACTAATATGGATCATCATATATTACATTGTGGCGTTGGAACTACTTATTGAGTAGGATAATTGGCAAATAACTGTCTTGTGAACTTATTAATTTCATCATTATAATAGGAAATTTAACTTTAACAGATACACTCCTAAATGTGATTGTTCAGACATCCGTATCCACATTGACAGATACTCTGCTAAAATGACTGTTCAAACATCTTTCAATGAATAATTTGCTAAAAACTGTTGGCATGCGGAATTACCCCATTAGAGGTGATCATGGGTTTGATTAGATTTAATTATTTCTCAAATCTCCAGAAAGTAGAAGAGGCCCCTTAGACACTAATCTTGACACCTTGCCTGTAGCCTTCTATACGTTCATTGTTCACACAGTATCTGGGAATGCTGTAACTGCTCAGCAGTGTGCAAACAAGCTGCACATTCATGGCCAATGAAGGGATTATCTCTGCAGGATGTAAATTGGACCTGTAAGGATAAGTCTTCAAAGGGAACTGTGCAGTGTGAAAAATTAGCAGCAGGCTCTAACAAGCAATGTGTAAACCTCTCTTTCCTATATTAAATTATATCAGAAATATTTATCTGTTAACTATAGGACAAACACACCTATTTTATTGTTGGATCATCTCATTCCTTCACTGCATTAATTGCCTTTTTGTGTATTCCTTAACAAATCTCTCTCTTTACATATAAATAGAATCATGCATAATGCATGCTGTCTCAACCAGGCGCTTTATGTAAACTTGAGCTGAAAAGAGAGTTCACCAGTGTTTTGAAAGCTTATATCTTTGCACTGTCAAGTTAGCCATTGTATCATTATTATATCACATTCAATTGTTTTTTTTCTAAATATATTTGGGTTGTAATAGGCAATATATTGCTAACAAATATATCAAGTGTTTGCCTTGTCTTTAAAACTATTTGCAGCTAGCCACTGTCATAAAGTTAGTATTAAAGTACTTTGCATTGCAGTTGTTATCAGTTAAAGCCAATTAGGAAGTGATATGTACGAGAAGTCAGCAGGGTGCATTTCCAGTTCTGAAAATTAGAAATTGCTCTATTTTAAGAGCTAAATTACATGAAAAAATAAATAATTAAAATATACCTCAAAGGTGTTTCATTATTCATAACTAAACGATCCCACTCATGCGCTAACACCGCTAGAAGTAAGCTTTTTGTGGGTGTCGGGTAGCACTCGTATTACAAATTGAAAGTAAAAAGTTTTGGTTTGCTCCCTTACCCACTGCACACAAAAACTCAAAGTTAGAATATTGTGAACGCATTAACGTATTCTCCCATAGAAGTCAATGGAGCAAAAAAGTGGCAAAAACCTAACACCCTATCCGCTCGCAAACCCGATCTTATATTCCCAAGCACGCTAACCTGACATGAAAATATTAGTATTTCACATTCCAATGTTCTTAATACAGCAGAATATGTTCTATTTAATCATAAATACATATTTTATATGATGGTATTTTGGTAAAATATATATATATATAGTCATGGCCAAAAATATTGGCACCCCTGCAATTCTGTCAGATAATGCACCACTTTGCTTAGCAATTAAGTAAAAAAAAAAACAGTGTTGGAACACTTCCATTTCAGTGGTCGCTGCCAGCCCCGGTTCTCCCAAGCCATGTAGTAGGGTATATGTTGCAAAATAGGCAGCACTGTATCACTCAAGGGGTAAGACTGCCCATGTATCCTGTTTGTCAGTTTCTTCTGACCATGTCTACCTCCAAGAGATAAAGGTCCACAATAGTGCAGTAAATTCAAAAACACCTGGAGGCAGAATTAGAGTATACTCACAGGATTCAGATGGAAAGGCTCGTTTATTTTTAAAACATCAGCAGGACATTCACATGGTACAGCTTAAAAGGTTTATTAAAAACTAAATTAAAAGCTCTACTCGTTTCAGCTATTGCATAGCCTTTTTAAGAGCACATCAAAACCAATTTGTAACAAGATTAATTTTGTTTTTAATAAACCTTTTTTTATCTGAATTCTGTGAGTATACTCTAATTGTGCCTCCAGGAGTTGTTGAATTTACTTCACTATTGTGGACCTTTATCTCTTGGAGGTAGACATGGTCGGAAGAAACTGACAAGCAGGATACATGGGCAGTCTTACCCCTTGAGTGATACAGTGCCGCCTATTTTGCACTATCTGATAAATGTTCACCTCACAGCACGTAGAACGACTTCCCTTGTGAAGGATACTGGCAACGCAAAAACGCCTTCAAAACAAATTAAAACAAAAAATAAAAAATGCCTCAATAAAACAGTTAAAGGGACATTCTACACCTTAGTCATCTTAAAGTCTTACTTTGCAAATATCCTACTGCATATGTTCTATATCTTGCAGCAGTAACAGTAAAAAAGTTATTTTAAAATGACAATGGTTTCTGGTCACTTTGAAATGGCTGCCAAGCTCTGCCCACTGATGACATCATGATCTGGGCTGCATTAAAGGCTCCACTGGTTACAAAAAAACTTACTAATTGGATTTAACAGACTGTCAATGCTATTCAACAGAGTGCATAGATGCAGCCCAGATCATGATGTCATCAGTGGGCGGAGCTTGGCAGCCATTTCAAAGTGACCAGAAACAATAGTCATTTTAAAATAACTTTTTTACTTTATTTATTTATTTTGTGAGTCAGACAAAGCATATCATTTTAAAAAAGGTTCCAATTTAGTTATATTATAAAATTTACTTTGTTTCCATGATATTCATACCTATATAGGCATCTGTAGAACTATATTGCAAGAAATAGTGCTGCCATTAGGGATGGGCGAATGTGTACATTTTCAAATTCGAATGTTAGAACGAATGTTATTACTGAAATTCGAATTACAAATCCGAATGTTGATAAGAACGAATATTCTTAAAAATTCTATTTTCGAATGATAATTACAGTTTTTGAATGTTACTTTCGATTTCGAATGTGTATATTCGATTTCAAATGTCACTTTCGAAATTCGAATGTATATATTCGATTTTTTATAAACATTCAAAATCAAAATGGATTGCATTATTTTGAATATGACTCTGAAAATCGAATATAACATTCGAAAACATTCGATTGAAATCGAATATTCGAAATGTATCAAAATGTTTCTTTTTAACATATCATACTTCACAAATCTAAAAGACAATCTAGTCTACAAATATAAATTAGACCCTAGTCAGACAGCATCACTGGCTGCCAATGCCCATTTAATAGTACCCAGATAGAAGGCAGGACTAGCACAGTAAAAGACAACCCACACTACATTACAAATACAACATCTCTATGTTGATCATCAGTACTTCTCAACCACAGTCCTCAAGTAAACCTATGCTAGTAGGCAATATTTTCAGAACGTCTTAACTGGAGCACAGGTAAAATAATCAGTAACCATGGTAACTACCCTGGCTCTCACCATAGGTACTGATATTTTACCAGTGCTCTAGTTAACACATCATGAAAATATGGCCTGTTAGGGCCACTTCTGGTTAAGAAACACTAATGTAGAATAGACTTAAAAAAATACAATGAATATAAAGATGAATAACTTTTCAAATTAAATTCTTAGAAAAAAAAACAACTAAATAAATGCACAAAGTAAAAGCAAGTAGCCACCTATAACTATCTCCTGAATTTTTTTCCTATAAAAAATAATAGACTGCATATTACCTCTCCAAAAATATATGAAATTGATTGAAGATGAAGATAAAAAACTTCTCATGGTGTGCAGTCCACCCTCCACAGTTGTGTCCACACAAAAATAAAATAATAAAAGATGCCACAGGAGCAAATAGATAGATAATAGTAGTATATAGAAAAAAATCAGTATCAAAATATTCCAACACGACCACCAAACCAGTACGTCCTTTTTCTCCAAAACTAAACCTGTCAAATGAAATTTTAACAACTACAACTATAACGTTTACATATGGGAGGGAATAAGTTGATTTGAATATTTAAATTTGAATATTAAATAATTCTAATATTTATAAGATAACTGAATTATAAAAACTAATTCGAAATCGAATATTATATTACAAAAGAAAATTGTAACTTAGAAATACTATTTCTAAATTAAAATCGAATTCGAATATTACATAACAAAATCCAATTTGATATATTGGAATAGAATTTGAATATTACATTTCGAAATCGAATGTGATATATTGAATCAAATTTGAATATTATATTTCGAAATCGAATGTGAAATATAGATATCGAATACGAATATTGAATATAATACAAAGCCAACCATTCTATTATTAGAACGAATATTTTCAAAAGTAATTGAAAAATTCAAAAACGAACATTCGAAAATATCGAATGTTAGAATGCTATGTAAACATTCGAAATTCGATTAGAACGAACAAATGTATAAAAATTTGTTTTCAATTTCGAATGTTTAGAAACATTTGCCCATCCCTAGCTGCCATCTAATGTTCTTGCAAATGGATAATATTCTTGCAAAACTGCTGCCATATAGTGCTTCAGAAATGGGCCAGCAGCTAAATATACATCCCTGCTTTTAAACAAAAGATACCATGAGAATGAATAAAAATTGATAATAGAAGTAAATTAGACAGTTTTGTTTTTTTAAATGCATGCTCTATCTGAATCATGAAAGAAAAATGTTGGGTTTCATATCCCTTCAGAGAGAGATACAAGGACAACAGAGTCTTTATAAACCCTGCATTCTGGGCCTAAGGTGTAAAATACAGGCCACAACTCTAGAACTTCCCAGAATGCCCAGTCAGCCCCTAGAGACACTTTTTGTTCTATCCAGCAAGACTACTTCACCCTAACAACACAGACATGCAAATCATGTGCACCTGTGGGTGGGGGGGTCAAGAATAAGCACTTATACTTCTGATGCCGTTAAGTTACCATTTTTACATTGATGTGCAGCACATGAGTACAACATGCAACTCTCTCCTGCCACGGATAACACTTTGTGGTATTTTATCCTCCCTGAATAATTTCTGCAGACACCAATGATATGAATATTGTACAATTACAAAGATTCACATAAACCAATTTACAAACCCATTTCCTAAGCATTGCGGTTGTATAATTGTAATTATTGTTTTCCCACATTGCTAGCAGTTCACTGTTATTGAGCTCGATATCATATATTGGGCACATAACTGTGCCTAGTAAAAAGACGGTAAACAGTTTGAAAATAAATTTGAATCAAGTGCTCATATAACTGATTGTGATATATCTTGTATAGCGCTGCAAAATCTGTTGGTGCTATAAGTAAGCACAGGGCCACCACTAGAAATTTTGGGGCCCCTGACTTAACCATTGATCAGCCCCCCCCCCCCCCATTTGACATGTGCAATTTTTGACCAAGTGACTAAAACGTATATGCACTTTAATCTTAAGTGTAGTCAAAATGTTGTAAAGGTAGTAACACACAAACACAGAAACAAACAGACACACTCATACACACTCATACACTGAAACACACACTCACACATAAGGATTTACATATAGACACTCTAGCAGACACGCATAGAAACACACAAACAATCTCAGATACAGACACTCAGCACTTGTTTACATTGACCTGACAAGTAATGAGGTAGACTACAGTTTTGTCAAAAAAGGAGATTTACTAAACAAAATATGGAGTTCTGATTATCTTTTGTCAAGGAAGATGCCAACTAAATGATGACAACAGCATGCAGTGGCTGAAAGGAAGGGCCCTGAACTGCCTAAACAATAATTGAGAGGTTAAATGGTGGATTGGTGACTTCCAGAAAGGTCTCATTAGTCTCAAAGTCTGTAAAAAGATGTGAATAATCAGTAGTAAGGTCAAAAAAGTCCTAAAAAGGAACAGACAATGGACACACACACACACACACACACAAACTCAAACACAAACTTGCACATACACCCAAGGAAACACTGACAGAGACAGCCTCAGAAAAGACACAAAGACACACACACACACAGAGACACCCACAGAAAACACACAAAAACAAACACACACAGAAAGACAACCACATAAAACACACAAACAAAAACATACACACACACACCCTCACTGAGACATTCACAGAAAACACACAAAGACATACACACACTCTCACAGAGACACCCACAGAAAATGCACAGACATACACACACCCTCACAGAGACACCCATATAAAACACACAGACATACACACACATCCTCACAGAGACATGCACAGAAAACAGACATACATACATAGACACACCCACCTCACAGAGACATCCACAAAAAACACACAAAGACATACACACCCACCATTACAGAGGCATCCAGAGAAAATACACAAAGACATACACACACACCCTCACAGACATCCACAGAAAATGCACAAAGACATACACACCCAACCTCACAGAGAGACCAACAGAAAAAAATACATACACACTCATATGGACACAAACAAAAGCACAAAGACAGGGTAATCTAGTTAAACGCTGGCTAACTGTGTTCTTAACCTAACGGTGTCAAAAATCCCCAGTGGGGGCCATCTCCAGGGTCTCCTCTAAGGTTATTATTGAGGCTACTTGACCCACTGATAACGCAGTAGAAGATATGACAAGCTAGACACAAATTCACAACTGTAAAATGGCCGCAACCAGCATCAAGGAAGAATCGGTGTGTAACCTTTCAATCACCGTTATGCTGATCTGAAATTAAGCTTATCTACGATCTCCTTACTGGTATGTGAGAGACTACAGATCCCTGAGTCTGGTAACAGAGATCAATGGACACAGACCACTCAGAAAGCAGACACTCAGAGGAGCAAAGACCCCGCACAGGAGATGGTTCTTAAAAGCTATAAGAAACCGCAACTACTAAGGCCCTGAACTGCCTAAACAATAATTGAGAGGTTAAATGGTGGATTGGTGACTTCCAGAAAGGTCTCATTAGTCTCAAAGTCTGTAAAAAGATGTGAATAATCCGTAGTAAGGTCAAAAATGTCCTAAAAAGGAACAGACAATGGACACACACACACACACACAAACTCAAACACAAACTTGCACATACACCCAAGGAAACACTGACAGAGACAGCCTCAGAAAAGACACAAAGACACACACACACACAGAGACACCCACAGAAAACACACAAAGACAAACACACACAGAAAGACAACCACATAAAACACACAAACAAAAACATTCACACACACACCCTCACTGAGACATTCACAGAAAACACACAAAGACATACACACACTCTCACAGAGACACCCACAGAAAATGCACAGACATACACACACCCTCACAGAGACACCCATATAAAACACACAGACATACACACACATCCTCACAGAGACATACACAGAAAACAGACATACATACATAGACACACCCACCTCACAGAGACATCCACAAAAAACACACAAAGACATACACACCCACCATTACAGAGGCATCCACAGAAAATACACAAAGACATACACACACACCCTCACAGACATCCACAGAAAATGCACAAAGACATACACACCCAACCTCACAGAGAGACCAACAGAAAAAAATACATACACACTCATATGGACACAAACAAAAGCACAAAGACAGGGTAATCTAGTCAAACGCTGGCTAACTGTGTTCTTAACCTAACGGTGTCAAAAATCCCCAGTGGGGGCCATCTCCAGGGTCTCCTCTAAGGTTATTATTGAGGCTACTTGACCCACTGATAACGCAGTAGAAGATATGACAAGCTAGACACAAATTCACAACTGTAAAATGGCCGCAACCAGCATCAAGGAAGAATCGGTGCTGGAACCTTTCAATCACCGTTATGCTGATCTGAAATTAAGCTTATCTACGATCTCCTTACTGGTATGTGAGAGACTACAGATCCCTGAGTCTGGTAACAGAGATCGATGGACACAGACCACTCAGAAAGCAGACACTCAGAGGAGCAAAGACCCCGCACAGGAGATGGTTCTTAGAAGCTATAAGAAACCACAACTACTAAGACCATCACAGGAGTCACCGTTAAAGAGCAGAAAGAAGTTTGGATCCACACTGCCCAGACCCACCCTTCTGAAGACAACAATTAAGTCTGCGAAAGTGCCTGCTGGACACCGGAGAAGGCGCCCTCCGGGAAGAAAGCAGACACCCTCTAGAACAGTAACAAGTCGACAGTCAGTAGGGGTCACTGGGATAAACAGTAGAGCAGGGAGACATAAGACTTTTGTGACATGGAGACTGACACGAACAAGCGAGCTTGCAACGGGTGGCTTAAACTTCACTGGCCTTCGAGCTCTTTATGATTATCCTAAAATAGGAGACTCTCCAATGCAGCAACTACCAGAACATGCTGCTTATGTAAGAGTAAAGATCCATAAGAAAGGGGTAGGCTAGATCTCTTTTACCACCTACTCAGTTTACTCTCACTCAGACTGAATGTCTGGAAATAGCTTGAACACTGTTTTCTATGGAACTCAGTATACTCCAGTTCTTATAAGCTTGTCGCCACTCTGGACTACAACTAAGGGAAATGCCCTTAATGATGCATTCAAGCTGATAAAAGACATTAGTCCATAAACTTACTGTTTGTTTCATTCAATGTATAGACAGCTGCCCTCCATATTTAATGTTGTAAGCATGGGGCTAAGGATTTGGTTTTATCCGGTCTCACTTATTATTTCATATAACGTTTTATCATTTGATATAATGTTTCAAGTTTTGACTGAGGCTCTGAGTTTGATAACAAATTGGGAATGAGTCTCCTGAATCACGTGAAAATGTTTACTATGTTCATATATACAGTAGACATCGGTACATCTAACCTCACAAACACTAGCATTCAGATATAGCATCCAATGGCATATACGGGCATGTGTGGCTTTTCTCGTGTTAGAAGTCGAGGTACAGTTAACACATTGTGACCCAGTCTCCAGCCCCATATGCGAATAACTAGGGTTTCTGTATATGTATCGTATATTGTTTGTCGATTCATCTAACCATTTAAGTTCCAGTTTTGAAATGTAGCTGTCATTAGCATATAATAGTGGGAATTGTGTGTTTTCCAATTCTTTGAGTATCTGGTTCAGGTGACACAAGGTGACTCATCTTTCTGTATCATCTGAAAGTATCAGTTAGGTTTATATATGTTCTATGCTATAACGGGCAGTATATTTAACTTCACAAGCACAAGGTTCAAGATTCAGCATCGTCTAGTCTATTATAGCTTAATGTTTGTATAAGTAAGCAGGACATTCATAGAATGGGATAATATAGCAGGTGTACTGTCCGTAGATACACCATTACCACTATACCTGGGTCACGCGGATGACTATGTTTGTACCTTCATGGTTCCCTAGTTATCATAGCTGCGTTCATGCCTATACCCTTTAAGATAAGTCCTGACCGTTATGCTTTATGGGGTCTTTGCATAATTAGCGCACTTAATATGTCATGACAAATCATAATCAATAGGATCCTGCATAGCTCTGAATGATTTCCATAGCTGGGGTTCTATGATAGCACATTTTATAATACTAAAGAACGCACAATTTTATTTATGCTTAGCTAAGCATCAAGATTGTCTGCATTCACCTGTGTTTTGTGAATATTTTGGCAGTATTAATCCGCCACCTTGATATATATACAGTATATATATATATATATATATATATATATATATATATATATATATATATATATATATATATATATATATATATATATATATACAAAAAAGGGGAAATTCCAGTCTCAAATCTAGCTGTCCGTTTATATAAATCACAATAATAGTCTTATTACCTTGACCCCTAGTTGCGATTGCCCATAGCACTTCCTTATCAAACAGACAAGAGAATCACAGTCCCAAATCAGGTGTACTGGGTGTTTACAAGAAGCCTCCTATTATATTTGGTAGCGGTATGGGTCTTATTATTAAAATTACATAGTCATTATGCAAAGTATACCGCTATGCGGTTGTGCCCACTTACCGCCGTTGTAAAGGAGTACTTCTCAAACCAATTGTTGTCCTGAATCCGTCCAGCACTCAAAAGCTAAAGGACCGCTCTCAGCCAGGCACTCTTGCCTCTTCCGTCTCCGATGTGAAGGACGCTCAAATTGCGTCTATGCGTGTGTGGCGTACCACGTGTCAATGGCCGTCCAATGGGATAGATGGGATTCCTCAAGTGGAAAAACAGATGTGCTGCGATCCTCCAATAGGAAGTCTAGCTGTCCATGCTGACTAGGGGTATCGTATGGAGCTGTAAACCACTGAGCACCAATGCTAATCCTGATATCAATGTGAAAGTTTCAAAAAAGCTTGCTGACATGTTTCGGCTAACAGCCGTAATCATAGCTGTTAGCCGAAACATGTCAGCAACCCTTTTTCATGCTTAAATTTGTTGCTATATTTTGTTCTATTTTTGCACAATACCCCCATGTTTTAATTGTGTGACTGCACAAATAAAATCTCTTTTAAACCGCATCTGGCACCATTTGCTTAACTTCGCTATTCATCATGCCCAAGAGTGGCTAACCCGCTGTTTAATGCTAATATTTCAATTAATATTATATATTTCACAGGAAAAATTGTATCTCTCAATTAAGATAATTATTCTACGGAGGTTAGATTAAAGTATCATTCTACTAGGCAGTATATCCTGATAAAGAGGTACCACAGTAACCTCTCACAAAAAATAAAATTTTACAGTATCAATGTAGAACCTGCAATGTTGAAAGGTTGACACATGGGCCTCCATTACATATGCAGCGTCGCCCGCAAAATCCTCCGGCACCAGATTTTATGTGATTTTGGTATTACATATACGGCGTAGCATACAAGTTACACACGTATATTTCACCCGTCGCTCGCAATTATTACTCCCATAGGCTAACATGGGGACAGCGTCGTAAATCGGTATCCAATATCCAGCGCAATCTTACTCCATTTTTACCTCGCCATAAAAGGCAGCCGTAGCAGGCCTTGAGCTGAGTATGAGAGCACCGTAACTCCCTAAAATGCCTGCAAAAATCAACTAACACCTAACTTATGCGTAATGTCTATCTACCTGTCAACCGCAATCCCCCACCGCAATAACTAATAAAGTCTATTAACCCCTAAACCGAAGTCTAACCCTAACCCTAAATTTACTATTATTAACTAAATTATTCCTATTTAAAACTAAATACTTACCTATAAAATAAACCCTAAGATAGCTACAATGTAATTATTAATTATATTGTAGCTATCTTAGGGTTTATTTTATAGGTAAGTATTTAGTTTTAAATAGGAATAATTTAGTTAATAAGATTACATTTATTTAGATTTATTTAAATAATATTTAAGTTATGGGGGTGTTAGGGTTAGACTTAGGTTTAGGGGTTAATACATTTAATATTAGTAATGAGAGGGGGGATTGCGGATATAGGGGTTTTACGTGTCGGGCTTATTTTTGGGAGGTATGTTAGACGTTTACGGGAGAGTTGTTATTTTCTTTACTTTTCTTAGGCGTCGGCAGTTTCTAAAGTGCCGTAAGTCACTGGTGACTCCAGAAATGTGTATTTACGCTTATTTCTGGACATCGCTAGTTTATCAGACTTACGCCACTTAGGAAATGCCGGCGCCGTATATGTAATACCCAGATGTGCGAGGTGAAGTTACGGGCGGCGTGGGTTTCTGCGCTTACGCTGAAACCTGCGCCGTATATTTGATCGCGCCCATGTTTGTTTTTCCCAATTTTTCCCAACCAAGAGCATCACTTCAAATATGGTGTACAAATGTTCCGATCTGTCAGCTTTACTTATGGATTTTGAAAATGCTGTATTCTATATGATCTTGGTTGAACCATAAGCTGTGGAACTCAGTCTCATACCATTAGATCTGGTTAAATGCAGGATTTAGGCTTGTTTGTATGTATTTCAAAATTAAGTCAGCTATATTGTAAACTGAACAGTGTCAAGTTAACCTGTCTGATTTCAAACACTGAGCAATCTTAGTCTGAGAGTATAACATTTTATGCAGATGTAATAATCTTAGCTAAAATGCCTCCTTGCATCTGGAAAGTCCTTGCAAAAAGGGGCAGTAAACTGGAATGTAATTAAAATATATATATATATATATATATATATTTTAATAAAAAAAAACTCATATCAGCCAAAAGGGCACCTACCATTTGTGTATTGAGGAGGAAACATTTCTGCATGGCTTTAAATATAGAATTTCTACAGCATTGACAAATAATCATAAATACACTGCTGCATATTTGCTAAAAAATGTGTTTTTATAAACCCCTGGCCCCACCATACAACTACTACCACACTGAAGTTACAATCTGAAATTGCACAAAGAAATAAAAAACATTTACTAAGTCCTACCTCCTCTGCAAATTAAAGTGATCTGCCGTCTGACTTAGGCACACACTGTACAAACTTAAGTGCCAAGTCTGTCTCACACTATGCATAGTGGTTTAGTGCACACTCAGAAATCCTCTCAAATGCTAATGATTTACTCCTTGTAATAACATGTCCCACGCTCAATAGCACTCTGCTGTACTACTATCTGGTGGCTAACAAAATTAAAAAAAATTTTTTTTTTTTAAATAATTTGTTCTTGCCTCATGGGGACCCCTGGCCCATTGGGCCCCTGACAGGATTTACCCCTGTCACCCCCTGATGGTGGCCCTGAGTAAGCATTAATAATAAGCATTCCAAATCTGAGAACTACTAATTGTCTCTAGCAGAGATGCTTAGGTACAAACTGCAGAGAGTTTGCTAACATAATGGCAGTAGCATTCTCCAAATAAGGCAAGCAGTGGGTGGAGCTTGACTTTGAAAAACAATTGCAGCAAACAAGGTGATATTGCATTTATTTATTGAACTCACCCAGTACATTAGCATATTACAAAAGTGCAGAAAAAGCTTGTTATTTACCTTCTCTAAAATGGTAGGGAGGCCCACTAATGAAATGCTGGAAAAAATAGATGAAGCGAGGCTCAGTGACTTTCGACCATGATCTTACCTTTATTACAAGACCACTTGGCAGCTTCAAGCATCTGTGAATCTGGGGCACTATTTAGTTAGTAACTGGTTTGGGCAATTAGCAGCATTTTGAAAAAGACTTAGGTTACAGAATTAGATTTTCGGCCTCTCTAGAGAACATGGAACAGGTACAATCTAATAGTATATTTTAAAAAGTGCTGAGTTGTGTATATAGTTACCTTTTCTATGCATTTCTATGCATTCAAATGTAATTTCTAATGCAATTGCACTATACCAAGGGCCAGATTACAAGAGGTGCGCTAAAAGTGTTGGGTAAGCAAAAAGGGGTTTATTGCAGCTATTATCGCTTGAGCGCAATTAAAGTTAAGGCTCATTAGGATAGTTCAACCTCAAAGCACACAAAGTATAGTTGCATTAATAAAAACACTATATAATAAAAAATATTTCAAAAAAATATTTCACACAAGGTCTCAAAGATATGAGGTCTCAGGTGTTAGAAAAAAAAGTCAGGCAAATGACTTAGGCATACATATCTAAAGATTTATTATGTATGTATATATTTATATGTCTAAATATGTTGTACATATGTATTTATGAATTTATATGTGTATATACTGTATGTATTTACAGACATATATCCACATATAAATACATATGTATACATATATAGACATATATAAGTGCATTGGAGACCTTTGCAGTTAAAGGGACAGTCTACACCAAAAATATTCTTATTTAAAAAGATAGATAATCCCTTTATTACCCATTCCCCGTTTTTGCATAACCAACACAGTTATAGTAATATGCTTTTCACCTCTGTGATTACCTTGTATCTAAGCCTTTGCAGACAGACTCCTTATCTAAGTGCCTTTGACAGACATGCAGTGTAGTCAATCAGTGAAGACTAAATAACTTCACGGGAGTGAGCACAATGTTATCTATATGACACATGTGAACTCGCACAGTCTAACTGTGAAAAACTTTCAAAATGCTCTGAGCTAGGAGGCGGTTTTCAACTGTTTAGAAATCAGTTTGAACCTAGCTAGGTTTAGCTTTTCAAAAATACCACCAAGGGAACAAAGCAAATTTGATGATAAAAGTAAATTCTGCAACAAAGCATACAGTAATAAACAATATGCAACATACAGTTTTATGTGCATTTCTTCCTACACAGAATATTACATATCAAATCCTAATATATCAAGTCTATAATCAAAATTAAAAAAAAAATAGTAACATTGTTTTGTATAGATCATTAACCGTCAAATACATAATCATTGTTTGGATTTAACATGTCATGACTTGCAAAAACAGGGAAAAATGCTTGTTATAATACCCTTGTTGGGTTGTAGTTTACCTCCTTCTATGTGGACTAGAAGAGACAAGTAACACAAACAAAAACAAATAACAAAAAAAAAAAAAAATATATATATATATATATATATATATATATATATATATATATATATTTTAAAAAATATATAAATGGTGCCGGAAAAGAAAAACAAATTTTGGTCTGCTCATCGGAGTATATGGGCGGGGGCCGTGGACTCTCCTCATACAGAAGGAAATTAAATTATCAGGTAAGCATCATTTATTTTTTTCCTTCTTAATATGAGGAGAGTCCACTGCATCATTCCTTACTGTTGGGAAAACTATACCCAAACTCTAGAGGACACTGAATGATAACGGGAGGGGTAAAAGAAAAGGCGGACCCTAATCTGAGGGCACCACAGCCTGTAAAACCTTTCTCCCAAAAGCTGCTTCGGCCGAAGCAAAAACGTCAAACTTGTAGAATTTTGAAAAAGTATGTAAGGTGAACCAGGTAGCCGCCTTACAAATCTGATCGTTTTAAAAGGCCCAAGAGGAAGACACCGCTCTAATGGAATGAGCTGTAAACCTCTGAGGAGGTCTAAGTCCCGCTGACTCGTAAACTAAGTGTATAACACTCCTCAACCAAAAAGATAATGAAGTCGAAGAAGCCTTCAGACCCTTTCGCTTCCCAGAGTAGATAACAAACAAGAAAGAAGTTTGCCTAAAATCCTTAGTAGCTTGGAGATAAAACTTCAAGGCTTGAACCACATCCAGATTATGAAGTAAACGTTCCTTCAAAGAAGAAGGAATAGGACATAAGGAAGGAACCACAATCACCTGATTGATGTTACGATCAGACACCACCTTAGGTAGAAAACCCAAGCGGGTACATAGGACAGGCTTATTAGTATAGAACACCAGATAAGGAGGCTCATATTGCAAGGCAGCCATTTCATAAACTCTGCGTGCCGACGCAATAGCCAATAAAAAAAGAACCTTCCAGGACAACAATTTAATGTCAATCGAATGCATAGGCTCACAAGGAGCCTGTTTCAAAAACTTAAGAACAAGATTCAAACTCAAAAGTGGAGCATTAAATCTAAACACAGGTCTGATCCTAATCAGAGCCTTAACAAAAGATTGCACGTCAGGGAGCTCAGCGAGCCTCCTGTGCAGCAAAACAGAAAGGGCCTAAATCTGTCCCCTCAGGGAAATGGCAGAAAGGCCCTTCTCCAGACCCTCCTGGAGAAAGGAAAGTATCCTGGCAGCCTTAACCCTATGCCAGGCTACACCACGCTCCTCATACCAGAATAAGTAAGCTCTCCACACCTTGTGATAGATGCGATGAGTAACAGGCTTATGAGCTTGAATGAGAGTGTCAATAAGCCTCTCAGAGAAACCTCTCTTGGCTAAGACTAAGCGTTCAATCTCCACGCAGTCAGCCTCAGAGAATCTAGATTGTGATGAACAAAAGGACCCTGTTTCAGCAGATCCCTGCGACAAGGTAACTTCCACGGAGGAGAAAAGGACATCCCCACTAGGTCCGCGAACCACATCCTTCACGGCCATGATGGAGCAATCAGTATCACTGATGCCTGCTCCAGATTGATGCCGGCCACTACACGAGGAAGGAGTGGTAACGGCAGGAAAATGTAAATAAGATTGAACCTCCAAGGCACTGATAATGCATCTATTAGCTTCGCTTGAGGATCCCTGGATCGTGACCCATATCTGGGTAGCTTGGAATTGAGCCGGGACGCCATGAGATCTATCTGTGGTGTCCCCCATTTGTTGCAAATCTCCGCAAACACCTCGGGATGGAGAGACCATTCCCCCGGATGAAAGGATTGTCTGCTGAGGAAATCCACTTCCCAGTTGTCCACACCCAGAATGTGGATCGCTGACAGCGAGCAGTTGTGGGCCTCTGCCCATTCCAGAATCCAAGATACTTCCCTCATTGATAGGGAGCTCCTCGTTCCCCCCTAATGGTGGATGTAAGCCACCGAGGTTATTTTGTCTGATTGGAATCTGATAAACTGGGATGAACTCAAAAGAGGCCAAGCCTTCAGAGCATTGAATGTTGATTGGGAGGTGGGATTCCTCTCGAGTCCACAGGCCCTGTGCCTTCATGGCACCCTAAACAGCTCCCCATCCTGATAGACTTGTGTCTGTAGTCACACTCTCCCAGGATGGTCTCAAGAAGGATGTCCCTGACAGGTGATCTGGACAGAGCCACCAGGAGAGTGATTCTCTCGACCGGTTGTCCAGAGAAATCTGTTGAGACAGATCCGAATGATTGCCGTTCCAGCATGCACAGCTGAAGAGGTCTGAGATGGAATCTGGCAAAAGGAATGATGTCCATGCTGGACACCATGAGACCAATCACCTCCATACACTGAGCCACAGAGGGCGTTAAGGAGGTCTGGAGGGCAAGACAAGCGGAAGTTAGCTTGTAATGTCTTTGGTCTGTAGAGAATATCCTCATGGATATGGAGTCTATTATAGTACCCAGCAATTCCACCCTGGTACTGGGAATAAGAGAGCTCTTTTCTAAGTTTATCTTTCATCCATGAGATTGAAGAAGAAACAGAAGAGATTTCTAATGGTCTTCTGCCAGACAACAAGATGGTGCTTGAACCAGAATATCATCCAAGTATGGAGCTACTGCTATACCTCTGGCTCTGGCAACTGCTAGATCAAACAGAAGTGCAATAAACTGGAAGTGCTGGTCCTGGAATGCAAACCTTAGAAACTTGAAGTGTTCCTTGTGGATTAGAATGTGAAGGTAAGCATCCTTCAGATCTATAGTGGTCATGAACAGTCCTTCCTGAACTAAGGGAAGGATGGACCTAGTCGTCTCCATCTTAAACAAGGGGACAGATAGGAATTTGTTTAAGCACTTTAGGTCCAGAATTGGGTGGAAAGTTCCCTCCTTCTTTGAGACCACAAAAAGGTTTGAATAGTACCCCAGACCTCTTTCTGCAAGAGGTACCGGGACAACGACTCCTAGGGAGGAGAGATCCCTCACACACCCCAGAAAGGCTTCTCTCTTTTCTGGCCTTGAAGACAGGTTTGATAGGAGGAATCTGCCCCTGGGTGGATGAGACTTGAAACCTATATTGTACCCCTTAGCGATGACCTCCAGAACCCATGGGCCTTGTACGTCCCCAAACCAAGCATCTAAAAAAGAGCGACAGTCTGCCCCCTACATGATCCAGAGCCGGATCGGGGGCCGCCCCTTAATGCCGACTTTGTCTCAGCAGCCTTCTTGCTCTGCTTGGATTTATTCCAGGACAGAGCCGGCTTCCAAGTTCCCTTGGATTGTTTGGGCTTTGTGGAGGGCTGCTGATGATGGGATTTATCAGAATTAAGGGAACAAAAATTAGGACCTTGTCCCATAGGCTTGTTCTTCTTATCTTGCGGTAAAAAGGCACCTTTGCCTCCAGTAACCGTGGAGATAATTGAGTCCAGGCCTGGACCAAATAAAATCTTTGCCTTAAAGGGGAGGGACTTAGAAGTCATGTCCGCAGACCAGGACTTCAGCCAGAGTGCCCTACAGGCTTGAACAGAAAAACCTGAAGCCTTAGCATTCAGGCAAATAATTTGCATATTTGCATCACAAATAAAAGAATTAGCCAACCTTAAGGACTTAATTCTTTCCTGGATCATGTCGAGGGGGCCCTCCACCTCGATCAACTCAGAGTCGTATCAGTAGGTAGCCGCTCCAGCAACCGCAGCAACATCCGCTAACGGTTAAAACAAATATCCGGTATGTTGAAACATCTTTCTTAACAGAGTTTCTATCTTCTTATCCACCTTGGGGATGGAACCCCACAACTCCAATTGAGAGTCCGGGACCAGGAACAATTTCTTAAAGGAAGTAAAAGGGGAAAATGAAGAACCAATCCTTTCCCATTCATTCTTAATAATGTTTGCCAGCTTTACAGGAACCGGGAAAGTTTGTGGTACAACCCTGTCCTCGTAGACCTTGTCTAATTTAGGAATCAAAGGTTCCTCAGGCCATTTGGGTTCTGGAACCCCTAATGTAGCTAAAACTTCCTTCAACAGAAAGCGTAAATGCTCAATCCTAAATCCAAAGTCAGGTTCCTCCGTAGCTGGAGGTTTAGAGGCAGCAGATTCCAACTCAGAAAGAGCTCCCTCTGAAGTATCAGAGGCGCCTTCATCATCGGATAATCTTGTATCAGATAAATTCAATAAGCTAGTAGATGACCCCTGGGAAGGATAGCAATATTTAACCTTTCGCTTGCACTTAGCAGGGCGAGGTAAAGCACTAAAAGCCACAGACACTGCCGTTTGCAACTGCTCAGTAAAGTCTGGCAGTTAAAGGCCTCCTCCAGATGGAGGATTAGAAGTGCTACAGGAAGCTGCATGTGTATTAGGAGATGACTGTAGGGTGCGCACCTCACGGGACGGAGAATCCTCAGAGATGGACGGATCAGTGATATCAAACATATTAACCTTCTTTGACATGATTACTTTATCAAGGCATGTGGAACATAGTTGAGCGGGCGGGTATACCGCTGCCTCCTCACAATATAGACAGGTATTAGACTTAGGTAAAGAGGGAGTACCCTCTAACGCATCAAAATCCTCCATAGCTTGCGCTTACAAAGCAGACTATTGAATAATAAGAAAAAACGGCACCTTTATACCCCCAATGGCTGGGGCACGTCACCACCTCCTAACACCCAGGCCAAACAGAGAAACTTTGCTTCTTCTCTGGTAAACCGCATGGCCAGGAAAGAGGAAATAAGTGTGCAATGCAGGACTACCTCTGCTATAATAGCAAAAAAGCACGCCAAGCCTTTCAGGCTGCGCAGCTCCCAAAACGAAAGTAAAAAAATCCAACATTTGCCTGAGCCTCATCTCACACATGTCGCAGCATAATCAAATAAACTTATGTGATTAATCCCCACTGTTCAATAACCCCCCTACGGAGATATTAACCCTTGAATCCATACAGATAAAAGGAGCCACACCTTGCATTATCATATGTGTAAAAAAAAAATGAAACGATCTTACCGGAATCTATGCCGTGGAACAGAAACACAGCCTCTCAAATTTGACAGTCTTGTAGCATCGCTCCTGACATGGACTTGAGTGATGGAAGCAGTAGTGAAACTCGTCAACACTGATTGCTTAGGAGCTGTTAATACGAGTATGGATGTCGTCGCAGAAAGACTCTCCCTGCATCTCCAGACTCTATTTGTCAATGCTCTCACTGAGAGGCTGACAAGACTACTTAAAACTCTAGACCCATTTTGAAGGGTAGATATCCTTTATAAGGAACTACTCCGAATCTTCTGACACTTCTCTGCCAACCTCCTGTGACGAAAGGCAAAGAATGACTGGGATATGAGGGAAGTAGCTGGAGTATTTAAGCCTTTGGCTGGGGTAATATGGAGGAAGCCAAATCATTTTTTAAGAAAAACAAATTGACCCTTACTTGATGGATATAAATAATGTAATACTGGCCAGATTAATATACAGTACATGATAACCAAGTTTACCCTAGAATAGATTAAATATTCTCTGAGACTTTGGCTGATGTGGTTTTATATTTTTATTTTTTTATTTTTTTTCATGTTTGTTGTTCCTTTTTTTTCTCTCTCTCCCCCCTCCCCAGCTCCCCAACTCGCATATGTTTGATTTTAGATGAAGGAATATATTAGATGTCTCTCCTGCAACATGGTGGCATCACCTCCCCAATTAAAAGGAAATTAATAATAAGACAACTAGGTAAACATAACCCTGATATAGCCTTAATCCAAGAAACCCATTTAAAAGCAGGGGATGCTGTCAAATTTTAAAATAAATGGATTGGAGAGGTGATAGCCCCACCCCCCTGTTCTCGGAGAAAAAAATGAGTAGCCATTTTATTCAATAAGAATCTGTCATACAGTATTATTAAAACAGATTTGGATCCTGAAGAGAGGTGGCTAGTTTTGGAATTACAGGTGAATGGGAATAACCTGGTAATTTGCAATATTTATGGTCCTAATAAGTCTGATGCAAGTTTTCGGAACAGTCTAGTCTGTTTATTATCTAAATATATTGGTCAAAACATAATTCTGGCAGGTGATCTCAATCTGATACCCACAGAAAACTTAGATAAATTTAGTCCTAAAATTTTTTTTCTCTAACCAGAAGGCCAAAATATTTACTCAATTATGTAAGAACCTGAAACTTCATGACATATGGCGTATGCAATATCCGGACACTAAAACCTTTACCTGTGACTCCAAATCACATGGCTCACTATCTTGGATAGATTTCTTTTTATTATCAAATTCACTTATTAACCTAGAAGTAAAGGCTAAGATACATGACATAATTATCTCAGATCATGCGATCATTGCACTAGATATCTGGTTAAAACCAAACCAAAGAGATGGAATGGCCAACTTTTTCTTCCCTAAATTTTTAGTGAATAATGTGTAATTTTACAACTGGTTATTACACAAATGGAGAGACTATGACTCGCTGAACAGAACCTATAGAGAAAAAAAACAGATTTTCTGGGAGACCACTAAAGCATGCCTAAGAGGGGAGATTAAAGCTTATATGATAATAAAAAAAAAAAAGAAAGCGCGTGAGATTCAGTTGTCCAATGAAGTTCAAAATGTATCTCTTTTGCCCCTGTTACAGAGGATGAAGTTTCTGCCCTTATACTATTCTCTCACCTCACTACCTGTCCCCTGGACCCCATCCCCTCACAGCTACCCCCCTCCCTCTCTTCTACCCTTACCCCTATACTCACACACATCTTCAACCTCTCCCTCAGCACTGGTATATTTCCCTCATCTCTTAAACAAACATTGGTCACCCCTATCCTCAAAAAACCTTCTCTCGACCCAACATCCCCGTCCAACTACTGCCCTATTTCCCTAATCCCTCTTGCCTTAAAGCTTCTCGAAAATCTAGTATATGTACGTCTATCCCATTTCCTTACACTAAACTCCCTCCTTCACCCACTGCAATCAGGATTTTGCCCCCACCACTCCACTGAGACAGCACTTCTTAAGGTTACCAACGACCTACTTACAGCAAAATCCAAAGGCCACTTCTCTCTGCTTATCCTTCTTGATCTGTCTGCAGCCTTTGATACTGTCGACCACCCTCTTTTAATCCAAACCCTCCAATCCTTCGGCATTTGCGACACAGCTCCTTCGTGGTTCTTTTCCTATCTGTCTAACCGTACCTTTAGTGTATAAAAATATGTGCAGCAGGGGAGCGCTAAAATAACCCCCAAATGGAGGTCAGGAAAGCTTAAGGTGGAATCCAAAGGTTAAAAAAGGGATAAGATCATATAAAAAGTATAAGATCATATAAAAAACCTCATAAAAGTATTCATTAATCAGAGACAGAGTAATAGAAAAATAACGATAGTCTTAAAATATTGCACAAAGAAAAGAATAAAAAATTATAAATAATATCTCTAATTGCCCAATAAAGGTTGCTACACATACCATCAAATATTTGGGAATCACCCTCACACCCAACATCTCAGAGACAGTAGACCTAAATTATAAAAATATATGTGATGAGATCAGTAAAGATCTGCTAAATTGGAAAAAAAAAACGATATCGTGGATGGGCCGTATAGGGGTGGTAAAGATGAACGTTTTACCAAGGGTGCTATAGATCATGCAAACAATCCCAGCGACATCCAACAAATTCAAACAGCCATGGAGACATATATTTGGAACGGGATCAGACCAAGAATCAAAAAGCAAACAATATACTTACCCAGAGATAGAGGAGGTCTGGGAGTCCCGCTTCTGAGGGAGTATCAAAGAGCTATCTCTCTTCAGAGAATTGTGGAGTGGAGTAGGAATACAAATAGCAAGAGATGGATACAGGTGGATAATGAGATCCTCAAACGAGGGAATGTGGGGGCACTGGCCTGGATCTCGGCGGGGAGCCGGCCAGAAGCTGCCTTAAGATACCCTATGATAACTGAAACCTTTAAATCATGGGACAAATTAATGGTAGACGGCGCATATATATATATACTCCTGTATCACCAAATATCACAATAAGGGAAAACCCAGACTTGGGAATGGAAATTAAACCACATATTCAGGGGGACACTTACAGCCTGGCAGAGGCAGCAATCACAAACATCCTACAACAAGGTAAACTTAAACCACAGGCGGAACTGGAGGAATGGGATCATGCGATCTTCGCGTCATGGTTCAGAGTCGCACAAATGACTCACTACCTCGATTCCCTTAGGGAACGAGGAGCATTGTCCAGAAACAAGACCCTCTTTGAGGTACTGTGTACTCTGTCACACACACCGGCACACCTCATCTCACAGATATATAGGATCTTATTAACAAAAGGGGGATTAACGCTCCCAACGTACTCAGCTGCTTGGCAAGCGGAACTGGGAATAGAGATATCACCTAAGGAGTGGTCCAAAATATTTATGAGAGCCAAAAAGACCTCGATATCGGCTCGAATGCAAGAGATGCATTACAAGTTCTTAAGCAGGTGGTATCTAACACCTCTAAGACTACGCAAAATGTACCCTCTTTCAGGAGGGAGGTGCTGGAGGGGTTGTGGAGAAGAGGGATCTCTTCTCCACGTTTGGTGGACATGCCCGCTTATACGACCTTTTTGGGAGGAGGTGCTGGGAATAATGAGCAAAATCTTGAATATCATAATCCCCCCAAAACCATCATATTTGATCTACCATGAGCTACCTAAGATAAGGGGGGAAGACAAATATCTCCTATTCATTCTGATGCTAAACGGAGCAAAGGCACTCATTCCGGCCTACTGGAAGAATCAGCTGACACCTAGTACACAAGAGTGGAGGGCAAAAGTGGGGGACCTGCTAAGACTTGAACGCTATTACTTCCTAAAAACTGGTAAACTAACTACACATGAAATGATTCTACTAACGTGGGAGGGTAGGGGACTGTAGTTCTCCAGAGCGTAGGAGTGACTTCCATTGCCTTATCCCCCTTGGCGGTCTTTGACTGCCTCCCCTTCCCTTCCCCCCTTTCCGACCCCTCCTCCCCTCCCCACCTTTTCCCCCTCCCCTCCTTCCAATAACCCCCCCCCCCCTTTTTTTTTTTTCTCCCCCTCCTCTTTTTCTTCTTTCTTTATTCCTCTTCCTTTTCACCCATACACTAGTATGGACGACAACATCAGGTATTATAATATACCCAGCTCTGTGTATAATTTACGCTGGGTACAAACTGTTATACCAATCAATAAATGCTTGATGTATATATTGTAAATTTATAGCTTGACTGCAATACTGGAATTTTCATGCTGTCATTACCACTGAATGGAGAGACAAGTTCAGAAATGATGGACTAATAAAACACAGTACAGTCTGAGAGACAGGTAGAGAATGTGTTCAGAAGATTATCTATGATTTCTTAGCCTCTAGTGATTATTCAAAGACTTAACTATAAGAAAAGGTCGAGACTCATACATTTTGTACCAATATATGTTAATACTGTCACAGTTCTATTGTATTGTATTGCTTATTGATGTATAACCCTTGTCTTCAAATAAAGCTTTTTTGAAAAAAAAAATTATAAATAATATAACGCTGGTTAAATCTGAGAAAAAATAACTAAAAAACCTTAACAGTTATACCTAATTTAATTTGACATATGGAATAGTACAGGATGCTGTGTGAATTCCGGTCACTTCCGGTTACGTATTGCCAACCAGGGTGAGTTTGTGAAGGCGGAAGTAAATACTGTTACCATAATACCAGTTACCACTTCCGGGTTATACTCGCTGTTCTACGGCACCAAATGTAAAATGTTTGGCGCGGAATTCCAGCAAGTGACATTGGCTGGCTACCCCTATTTAAGGTATGTGAACACATAAAGCCGATATCAGTCTTGAGAAAGGTCCCAGGAGAGGACCGAAATGCGTAGACATATTTCTGATATCACGGCTCAGATTTTATTGGTAAGCTCACTACCTACTTATTAACCTGGCTATTAGTTATATTGCACTATGTTTGTTTATCTTATTCTAGGGCTTTGAATTTACCTTGCGGAATTGACTTGTGAATCCTGTCTGTGGATTTCCCATAAGAAGAGAGTTTTATATGATCATTTATTACTACCTGAAAATAAGACTTAGGATCTTTTTCTTTTGGATTATCTTTTCCTTTGGATTATCTTTTGGATTATTGTTTTAGGGATTATCTACTAATTTTTGGATATAAACTGTGTAATAGCAACTCATCCCCTAACAGGGTGATTCTGCTCATTATTATATATTAAAAAAATTTTTTACCACCGTACCGGGTGTACACCTGTTTTTTGGCCACATTTCTTTTTACACACTTTTTTCACATATTTTTCCACATTTTTTCACATACCTTTTTCACATAAATTTTTCCACATATATTTTTACACGTTTTTTCTTTTACATTTTTTTACACATTTTCCACACATTTTTACACCTTTTTTCACACATATTTTTTCATATATTTTTTCACATATTTTTACTTTTTTATTTTTTATATCTTCATTCAGTATTTTTATTCATATTTTTTTCTATTTTTTCTTATTATTTTTTACTTTTTTATACACTTAACCTCACTGGAAATCATATTTACTGGTCATATTGGGACACTCACTATATTGGATCACACTGGACTAATTGGACTTCATTTTGGGACTCTGTTTGGGACATTATTACTTCCTTTATTCATTTTGTACATTTTTTATATTTTTATATCATACAATATATTATTCCATATGTCAAATTAAATTAGGTATAACTGTTAAGGTTTTTTAGTTATTTTTTCTCAGATTTAACCAGCGTTATATTTTTATCATTTTTATTCTTTTCTTTGTGTAATATTTTAAGACTATCGTTATTTTTCTATTACTCTGTCTCTGATTAATGAATACTTTTATGAGTTTTTTTATATGATCTTATACTTTTTATATGATCTTATCCCTTTTTTAACCTTTGGATTCCACCTTAAGCTTTCCTAACCTCCATTTGGGGGTTATTTTAGCGCTCCCCTGCTGCACATATTTTTATACTTTATCTCTGAGATCTGGTTGAGAGATCTCGCTCTCTTTGGGAGGAGCTTGAGTGGTAGCTTTATTGGCGCTGGAGATACTCATTAGTTATACGTACCTTTAGTGTAGCCTTCTCTGGGGCATCCTCTGCCCCATTACCACTTTCTTTTGGGGTACCGCAAGGCTCTGTCCTTGGTCCCCTTCTCTTCTTAATCTACACATCATCTTTAGGTTCCTTAATAAAGTCACATGGGTTTCAATACCATTTGTATGCCGATGACACCCAAATCTACCTCTCTCTGCATCAGACCTATCTTCTTCCTTGCAAACCCGTGTCACTACCTGTCTTTTTCATATCTCATCTTGGATGTTCTCTCACTACCTTAAGCTAAATCTCTCCAAAACTGAGCTCCATATTTTCCCACCTTCTTCAAAAATCTTCATCCCCAACTTCTCTATAACTGTTGATAACTCCATCATTACCCCCAACCCACATGCACAATGTCTTGGGGTCACACTTGACTCAGATATTTCTTTCACTCCTGACATTCAGTCCTTGGCTAAAGCCTGCCCCTTCCACCTTAAACAAATCTCTAAAATTTCTCTCATCCTTTCCCACCCTGATTACTGGAAATCCATCCTCTCTGGTCTCTCTAGCTGCCACTTAGCAATCCATAATGAATGCCTCTGCCAGGCTCATCTTCCTTACATGTCGCTCCTCATCTTCTGCACCTCTCTGCCAATCCCTTCACTGGCTTGCTCTTGCCTCCAGGTTTAAACACAAAATTCTCACTCTGACATACAAAGCCCTCAACTGCACTGCTCCCCCATACATCTCAGACCTTGTCTCCAGATACTCTCCCTCCCGACCCTTTCACTCTGCCCATGATCTCCTCCTCTCCTCTCTTGTTACCTCCTCACATTCCCGTTTACAAGACTTCTCCAGACTGGCTCCCATCTTGTAGAGCTCTCTGCCTCACTCCACAAGACTCTCCCCTAGTTTTGAAAGCTTCAAGCGCGCCCTAAAAACTGTACTATTCAGGCATGCATACAACCTACACTAACCTTTCCTAACTCCACTACTATCCCCTTTAACCCCTTAGCATGTAAGCCTATGAGCCCAGCTGTTTGTAGATCACCAGCATAAGAGCCGATTACAATAGGGCAACTCTCGGCAGGGACCTCTACCCATTTACCCCCTATAAATGTTACCTTGTATACCGCCTATGTTTATAGCGCTGTGGAATCTGTTGGCGCTCTACAAATTACTGATAATAATAAAAAATAATAATAAAAATGCATATCGAAAATATGTTAGTGATCCCACTAAATCATTATGGGATAAATATAAACTAACCAGATTAGAGAGGGATCTCTATATAAAACAAAAATAATTTTGGGAAGAGTTAAAGATAAATGTGATCTACAAAGGACAACATGACAAATCAGCCAAATTCCTGTCTAGACTGGACAAAGCTAGAAAAAAAAATAATATAATGGGAAGAATAGATACACAGATCTAACTAAAATCTAAAATGTTTTTCTGGAACATTTCCAAAAGATATATGCAGCTAAAGATATTAACACGGATAATAAAAATGATTTTTGGCACAAAGTCACGTCACCTAAAGTTTTGCGAGACCTTCTAGACACCTTAAATAGACCTATTATCAGAGATGAGGTCTTGGAAGCAATAAATTATGCTAAGTTTAACAAAGCTCCTGGCCCCGATCAGATACCTGTGGAAATGTATAAAATATTAAAAACAGATTGGATATCTTAACCAAACTTTTTAATGATTATTACATTAATGCCCAAACAATGTCTAAATATTTTTCTGCATCAATTACATCATTAATTCTGAAAAAAGACAAAAATCCTCAAGATCCAGGGTCCTACAGACCCATCTCATTGCTCAATACAGATAACAAGCTACTAACCTATATTATTTCTAACAGGTTAAAATCATCTTGAGCCTATTATTCATGAAGATCAATTTTGCTTTATGTCAGGAAGATCCTCAATTAAAAACATGCGCAAAGTCACCCTAGTGCTTGAATATTTTTGGAATAAACTTCATAATAAAACACAGATTAAGCAGGATTTCGCACTAATATCGATCGACGCCGAAAAAAGTGCTTGATTCAGTAATTTGGGATCATTTATATAAATCTTTAGAAAAGTTTGTTTTTTCAGGTCACTTTATTCAATTTTTTAAGATTATATATGATCATTCAATATCTTCTATAATGATAAACGGTAGTCAGACACCCAATTTTATGTTAAATAGGGGAACCAGACAGGGATGTACACTCTCTCCGTTAGTGTTCAATATTGTAATAGAACCCCTTTTACGGGAAGAGCTGCAAGGTATTAGTTTAGGAGAGCAAAAATTTGTTCTATCGCTATATGCAGATGACTTGCTTTTATTTCTAAAAAATACTAAAGAGAATATACCTAAGGCTATGAATATTTTGTATATATTCAGCTCTTTCTCTGGATATAAAATTAATGTCAGTAAGTCTGAAATTTTATGGATCTATAAAAGTAAAATAAGCTTTAAAAAACATCTATTTAAAGAGACCTCTAGTATTAAATATCTCCGAATATTCCTACATGCGAACCCAAATCAGTGGTATAGGTTGAATTGTACACATTTCTTCAGGAAAGCAATTATGAAACTCCAAAGATGGAGCGCATTTCCCATTTCTCTCTCGGCTAAGGTTATGGTTATTAAAACTGTCTTATTTCCACAACTAATGTATATTATGCAAAATGTTCCTCTCTTTATACTTAAAGGGACAGTCAACACCAGAATTTTTGTTGTTTAAAAAGATAGATAATCCCTTTATTACCCATTCCCCAGTTTTGCATAACCAACACAGTTATATTAATACACTTTTTACTGCTGTGACTATCTTGTATCTCAGCATCTCCTGACCGCCCCTAATCACATGACTTTTAGTTATTATCTATTGACTTGCATTTTAGCCAATTAGTGCAGTGTCTGCCACAACCCACGGGCGTGATCACAATGCTATCTATATGGTTTACCTGAACTACTCTCCCCTGTTGTGAAAAGCAAATACAAAAGCATGTGATTAGAGGCGGCCTTCAAGGGCTTAGAAATTATCATATGAGCCTTCCTAGGTTTGCTCTCAACTAGAATACCAAGAGAACAAAGCAAAATTGTTGATAAAAGTAAATTGGAAAGTTGTTTAAAATTGCATGCCCTATTTGAAAAATAAAAGTTTTTTTTGGCCTTGACTGTCCCTTTAACAAAGATATAAAGGGCTTCAACAAAGAATGTGCCCCAAATTCCTATGGAGTAATAAGAGGTACATGCTCTCCATAATGAAATTAACACTTAGTCCTGAAGACAGTGGCCTGGCCTTCCCAAAAAGTATAACATTATAGCACTGGCGTGCTTTGCATTTGATTAGTTAACTGAAGCTAATTATCTCACGTCTTTATCATTGGAAGAGGGCATGATCTTCCCATTTTTACTGAAAGCATTATTACACTGTTCAAGTCCCAATTGCCAAGTCATATTAAAAATATCAACAAAATACGAAATGTTGTTGATGCCTGGCAAAAACTTAACTTAGTATTAAATGGGAATTTTTACCTATCCCCTTTTCTTTCTACAGTAGGTAATCCAAATTTGTCCCTGACTTATCCTCAGAGGTCTTTAAAATCTGGACTCAAAAAGGATTGTCATACGTTTATCAATGTCTAGATAATTTGTTTCAAATGAGATCTTTTGAAAACATCTCCAAAGAATTTAATCTATCTAATAAGAATTTCTGTGTCTATTTACAGATTAGACATTTTATAGTAGGAATAAAAAAGATAAATCCGGAGACAGATGGGTGAGGGGAAATCAACACATGCATGGCTAGTTATAATGCGGGTAATATCAATATAGCTTTATTATATAAAATTATGTTGGCAAAACAGGGTCAATTATCTTTCAATAAACTCTTAGAGAAATGGAGTACTCAATACAGTGATATATCTATAGAGATCGGATTTGCTCTTTTAACAGGCTGGGATTAAACACTCCAATCCAATCGGATTTGCTCTTTTAACAGACTGGGATTAAACACAAGGTCCTCAATCTCAATCTATCAGATGAGGTCTTTTCCTGGAAAAAAAGGCCACTTTTCAAATCAATACAATAACAACAGAGCATTTACATCTCTTTCTCACACTTGCAAACACTTTATTTCATGATAAGCATTTGATAAAATGCTCCTATTTGCTATTTATATACTGATGTTATAATAAGGGGTCGATTTATCAAGCTGCAGCGGACAGAGGCGTGCATACGCTCCCCTGTCCGCCGCAGCTCGCCTCTGGCAGGCTGAATTACACTGCCGGAATTCAGCATTGCACAAGAACACAATTTTGCGCTCTTGTGCAACACCAGCTCCTACCTGCGCACAGCCAATCACGCTTGGGCAGGAGCTGTTATTCTCCCTGGTTGGATGAGACAGTCGAGATTGAATTTTGCCACCTAAGAGGTGGCAAAGAGGTTAGGGAAGCAGTGGTCTAATGCCTGCTGCTTCATAAAAACGGATGGCAGGTTCTCTTGTGAGAACCTACAGTAGTATGGGTGCGAATCGTTTGATAAATCAATCCCTAAAGATGCATATCTGATTTTACACTACCAATGGATGTAAAATTTGGTAATCAAATATTGTTATTTGCGGTTTTCAAATGTTCAATATCCACATTTAAAATTTAGTATGCAACATTTGATTTAACAAATACTATTCAGAAGTTCAATATTTCATGTGGTAGGGAATTTAGTAAATTTATACATAATGGATCCAAACATATGGATTCAAATGTTGATATTTTAAATATTGTATAATTTTAATATTACATTTAAAGAGAGCATTAGAAATACTATTACAAATATATAGATTTTAGTTTTTCTAATTCAAATATTAAATAGTTTGAATTATGCAATATTCGAATTAGAACATTTTGAATCGAATATTACATTTAAAGATAGCTTTGGAATGTTAAAATATTGTAAAAACATTTAAAATTCAAAACGAACTAACAATTGTGTTAAAATTAATTTCATTTTTCTAATTTTGAAAAACATTTGCCAATCCCTATTGTTGCACACTAACCTAAAGCACATTATACAGCTGTAAAAAAGTGGACAATATTACTGATCTGTGAGTTTACACAGCTTCTGTCACAGGCTATGAGAATACCTGAGCTCCAAGATGGCAGCCCCCAGTACAAAGAGGTGGAACTTCAGTATCTGGCACATTTAAAGGGACAGTCTACTTGAAACAATTTTATTGTTTAAAAAGATAGATGATCCCTTTATTACCCATTCCTCAGTTCTGCATAACTAACACTGATATAGTAATACACTTTTTATCTCTGTGATTACCTTGTATCTAAGCCTCTGTAGACTGTCCCCTTATTTCAGTTCTTTTGACAGACTTGCATTTTAGCCAATCAATGCTGACTCAAAAATAACTCCACTGGAGTGGTCACAATGTTATCTATATGATACACATGAACTAGCACTGTCTAACTGTGAAAAACTGTCAAAATCCACTGAGATAAGAGGCAGTTCAACGGCTTAGAAATTAGCATTTAAGCCTACCTAGGTTTAGCTTTCAACAAAGAATAGCAAGAGAACAAAGCAAACAATGATAGACGTAAATTGTTTAAAATTGCATGCCCTATCTGAATCATGAAAGTTTCATTTTGATTCGGCTGTCCCTTTAAGCCATTAAAACAGGAGAACGGATTTGAAAAGAGCTGCAGGAACAGGATGTAATACAATAACATATGGAGTAGTTACTATTCTTTTGTAGATGTGCACAGCAGTTTAATGTCCCTTAAAGCTTGTATTTTGTTTTTACCCATAAAAAGGATACAATTGTTTTTATTTAACTAATAATGGCAGTTTAAACTGTCCTTCTATGTTATTCTGCAACAGAATATATTATTCTTTCACAATCTTACTTTTTGTATAAAGGTGCAATTTTCTTTGTTGCAAATTACTTTTTTTTTAAGCAGAGGAAACAGCTTGTACTAAAAGTTTTCACCTTGGTACAAAATAATATGTTCTCTATTGTTAGACTGTATAGGCAACAGTTTTCTAAGATAGTTTCCAGTCAGCAAAAGAGGGAAAGCTTTGTTCTGCTAAAGAAAGGATTTGAATATTTTCCAAACTTGGTACAAGAAAAGAAGAACCTGTGTGTGAGCATTAATTAAGGTGGTGAAACTGGTTAAGTGAGACGTTCAATGCCAGAGATGATAACTTTTTCAGTTATTAAGGAAGTTCCAGATGACGGTACTGGCAGGCTGCCATTTTGTGCCATTTCATAGCAGAGAATAATTGCTCTTTTACACCCCTGAGATTTAGGCATCACAGCAAGTGCTGTTTCTCATAAAAACGGTTGGACCATTAATCTACAACATTTCAAAGCTAGACACAAATCCTGGGTCATGATCAATTGGTATAAAAAGATGTAAATCTTAATTTAAAATAAAAAATATGCAAGTGTTTGTGGGTTATGTAATGTTTCAATATTCAAAACAGATACTTATGTTTTTTCTTAATTTATTAACTATAGGAGCCACTCTTTGGATGTATGATATAAAATCATTGCAAAACACTGCTAAAGATATTTTTAATTATTAAAATGTGTTTAAAAATAATTTTTTATTAGTTAAATATGAATTACACTCTATATTTTAAACAACTATACGATAAAGAAAAAACATAAAATGTAAATATATTAAAAAGAGGCTTTTAGCATATTGGTACAAATGCATGATGCAAAATATGGCCAGAAATGGGGCCCTTACCTAAATGTAAAATGTCCAAATCATGCAATAATAATGTAGCAATAATTATATATTAGTTGGGCTAAAAGAGACTGCTCCCAGGTGGTAATGTGTTTTTTTGGTGATGGGGAAACCAGATGTGGACTCCTTGCCCGATGTGCTTAGAGTGATATGGGTGCATCTCACTAATGAGGCCTAAAGTAGACCAAAACCATAATCTGGGATTGCAATTTTTCTTGTTCAGAGAAGGATAGCTTGGTATTTTGGAGATGAACTAACCTTGTTAGGATCAGACAGATATGCTTCAGGAAAGTTCTCCTCTGTAAAAAGCACAAATGGGCTAAAAGAAGCTGCTCCCAGGTGGAAAATTGCCATAGAACAAGCTATTGAGCTGTTGTTTGTTCCTGAGAGAGCGCATCTCTGTCTGTATGTATTTGCAACATGACTCTTGGGAAATCTCCCTAAGGGGGATGGGAAAAACCAGACGTGGACTCCTTGCTCAGTGTGTTAGTGTAATATGTCTGCCCTTCACTGAAAAGCCCCAAAGAAGGCCAAAAAGATTGTCTGGGATTGCCATGTTCCTTGTTCAGAGAAGGATTGCTTTGTATTTCGGAATTGAACTGACCTTGTTGGCCGGGATAAGACTGATATACTTCAAGAAAGTTCTTCTCTGTAAAACAGCACAATTTGGCTAAAAGAGGCTGCTCCCGGGTAATAAATAGCCATAGAATAAGCTAGTGAGCTGTTGTTCGTTCTTGAGAGAGCATTTCTCTTTTTGTATGTATATATAGGAAAAACAAATGTGTGAGCAGTGCAGACCAGGTTCTCAGAGCCTTTCTACTAATGCTCATTGGATAATGGATACTTCCTACTAATGTTCATACCTAGTTTAAATAAAATACATTCCTGAAACTAATATCTTAAAGAAAACAATTGCTGCAATATTGAAGCCTGAACATTGTGTAAGTCATAAACATGTGTATCCCTCATCACAGCTGTGATTTGTGATTTAAGCTCTATTATAATCAATGGAACAACTATGTATCTTAAAATGATTTACTTCTTGGCTCAGAGAATAAACTTCACTGTCAAGGATTCTGGCATCACAAAAACACCTTCAAAACCTTAAAGGACAAATAAAATAAAAATAAAAAAATAAAAAATCAAGTACTATAAAACTGTTCATTTTTGCATTATATGCAAAAAAAAGAGAACATTTGGGAACAGTTAAAGAGAAATAATATAAAAATGAAAATTATATAACCCTGTCAACTTTGAGCAACATATGACCGTGAGACCAGATACTTCACAGGGGAAATAGTCTTTATTAATTCTTCATGCTGGTCGAGGTGTGAGGTTAAAATCCCAACCAATCCTACAGAAGGCTCATAAC